>NC_056750.1:814848489-814988489 GCF_019279795.1 Protopterus annectens
ATTGCAAGTTTGTTTTATGTGTATATGAGATGAAAGAGGTGAATGATGCTTACCTGCTCATACACACACACACACACACACACACACACACACACATACACACACGCACACACACACATACACACACACACACACACACACACACACACACACACACACACACACACACACACACACACACACACACGCACACACATTTTATACATATATATTTAAAATGTTTATTGCTGTCATACTGTTCTTTGTATATATGCAACATGGATATTTCTGTTCTTAAGCATGGTAATGCTACAGCTTTGTACTTTAGTATTGTAGATGGTACTATTATAAACACGCTGTCCGGTTCAATTCACAGCTAGAGCGTCTTTTGCGTGGAGACATGCGTGAATGGGTGTACCTTCGTTGAAGGTTGTGCATCAGGGCTGTTAACCCGGCACGTAAAAGTCAACTACCAATCATTAGCGGACCGGAGTTCCGCTGTGGCGACCCCTAACCGGGAAAAGCCGAAAGACACAAACAAACAAACTAATCTTTGGCATGTGTCTCTTGCATTACAGAGTTTGTTACAAACTGATCTTCATTCGGAAGTCTTGGGTTTGATTCTCTCAAATTATACTTATAAGGTGTGCAACTGAGCAGGATAATTAAATGGATAATGCTCCTAACAGAAACTTAAAAATAACTTAGTTGGATTACCTGACTAACCAATAAAACATGTTACTAGTTGTCTAAAGCATGTTTCTACCACTAAAACAACCACCCTCTAGATGTTTTATATGAAGTATGCGACTTTAAACAAGCACCCTCTAGATGTTTTATATGAAGTATGCGACTTTAAACAAGCACCCTCTAGATGTTTTATATGAAGTATGACCACCCTCTAGATGTTTTATATGAAGTATGACCACCCTCTAGATGTTTTATATGACGTATGACCACCCTCTAGATGTTTTATATGAAGTATGACCACCCTCTAGATGTTTTATATGAAGTATGCGACTTTAAACAAGCACCCTCTAGATGTTTTATATGAAGTATGACCACCTTCTAGATGTTTTATATGAAGTATGACCACCCTCTAGATGTTTTATATGAAGTATGACCACCCTCTAGATGTTTTATATGACGTATGACCACCCTCTAGATGTTTTATATGAAGTATGACCACCCTCTAGATGTTTTATATGAAGTATGCGACTTTAAACAAGCACCCTCTAGATGTTTTATATGAAGTATGACCACCCTCTAGATGTTTTATATGAAGTATGACCACCCTCTAGATGTTTTATATGAAGTATGACCACCCTCTAGATGTTTTATATGACGTATGACCACCCTCTAGATGTTTTATATGAAGTATGACCACCCTCTAGATGTTTTATATGAAGTATGCGACTTTATTATCTTATCCCCCCATAGGAACTATTAGGCTAGCTGCCCTTGCATGCCACTGTAACCCTAGGTCATTTCCTTTTTGTTGCTCAAATTAATCTATCCTATTTGGTGTTAGATTGGCCTTACCCATCCCATGGTTGATAATTTTATATTATCCCTAATCAGGATAACTAGGATCGTACCATAGATGATTTGATGGGACCCATGCATGGGATGAAGCATGCTGAGCACAACTGCATTTGTTTAATATAAATGACATGTTTTCTTATTATAGAGTCAGTGCTACTAGCTTGCTCCCTCATCTATACGTTACTGAATCTCGGTCACTGCCACACACTTCCCTGCGCTCTCCATGTTACAACGTACTAGGGATAAAACCCTCTCTAACCTTTTGCTGCCTACCCCCTTCAACAAGCAGTTATTGATTGCCAAAAGCCTTTTCCGCAGCACATTCATCCTTTTTGTGCTTCTGCGCAGCTTTAAAGGCCCACTCCCACAGTGTAAATGTTTTAGATACATAATATATCACTGCTTGATATAACCTTCTGTTGTCCACAGATAAATGTATAATTATTATGATTCACCCTGATGTTGCTTGGAATACCTACTTGTCTAGCTGCTGCTTTACTCTATATGTGTTTAACTCAGTGAGCATTTATTGCAAACTGGGTAACTTGTTTCACTGCTATATATCCAATTACGGTTTACTATCAAAAGAACGAAAATCACATCTGTGAACGGTGATTTCTGCGACAAATAACCTCGACTCATACATATTAAGTAGGTTGTATGGTCGACGCAACAAGATCGACAACTTTCTGTCGATCTTAATGTGTGTATCTCCCATTGACAACCATGCTTTGAGTTCCTGCCCTGTGTACGTCCTTCTAAATGGACGTACACATGAACATCGACATTCCGACTGTCGCTCCTACCATGTTCAAGGAGGAGGCTGTCGTGCAACTGAATGTCGACATTTTGACTGTAAGCCTCCAATTACATGTTATTTTGTAAAATTACATTCTTTTTTAATTAATAATCTAACATGTTAAAAATGAATAAATTCTCAAATCAAATAGACAAATTATGGAACTCTCTACCCCACACCAGGCAAAACACACCTGAATCTACCAGTTTCAAACTACTATTTGAACATGTATCCCACAACTAGCATTGCACCTGCACCAAACCTGACTGATAAGATCTCTATAACTCTCTCAATACACTGTCCATGCCTTACCTCATTTTCTCCCTCTCTTCAGTGTTTACTACTACTAAAAAAAAAAAAAAAATATATATATATATATATATATATATATATAGGAAATCTCATTTGTTCATAAGTATTATTTAATATATACACACTGGTAACTTTATTTTTTCTCACAGTGATCTTCACGGAAATGTTTTTTTTTTCTTTTTGAGCCTGTATCTACTAGGAAACTGCATTGAATACTACTTTGTACAGACTAACTAGAAGATGTGTATTCTGCATCTTACAGTTGTTGTGTCTTTCAGCTTTTCCCGGTTAGGGGTCGCCACAGCGGAACTCCGGTCCGCTAATGATTGGCAGTAGATTTTTACGTGCCGAGTTGCCAGCTCTGACGCACAACCTTCAACGAAGGTACGCCCATTCACGCATGTCTCCACACAGAAGATGCTCTAACTGAGAACCGAACGGGACAACATCTTACTGTGAGGCGACAATGCATGTATGTATACTATTGCACTATCTAATTATTGTATATTGCTTATATGTCTGTGGAGATTTTCTCCCCGAGCCTCCACTAAAAATAGGCTTCTGGCTCAGTCTGACTTTCCCAGTAAACAAATGTAAATAAATAAACTAAATAAATAAATAAGTAATAAATTAAAAAAAAAAGCACTTGACTGAGCATGGATGTATGTTTTTGCCTCTGTTCATATCAAAGAAAGTCTGTTATTGTATTTCAGTCCAATTGTAAATGGTACATGGGGATCTGGAAGTGTAATTTCTTTCTAAGTTTAAATGTTATATTAATTTGTTGAATTGGTAAGTGAAATCACCACTTTTGACGCTTTATAATGAAAACCTGTAAATAATGTGTATACATTTCAGATTACTAATCAACCTCTATGATTTTGGAAGTTAGAGGAAAGCAGAATATCGAGGTAAAACCCACAAAACAATAGGGAGAACATGCAAACTTTACAAAGGGTAAATGTGTAAGGTAAAGTTGAAAACAACACAAATTTAGTTAGGTAACAGTCCTAGGGACAGAAAAAAAAATCCTTAAAAATGAAAAGAAATTGGCAGGATTCATAGAAAGTTAGTTTCTGGTACAGTAGGTACGTGTGTGATACAGAAGGAAGTATAACCACATGCAAACATACACACAAACGTGTGCACACGCATACACACACACACACACACACACACACACACACACACACACACACACACACACACACACACACGCACACGCACACACACACACTTGCATACACGCACAGATGCACACACGTACGCACAGACACATACACACACACACACACACACACACACATACACACACACACACACACACACATGCGCGTGTACACACACACTCACATACACACGCATGCACGCACAGACACGCATGCACGTGCACACACACGCACATACACACATGCACATACACACACATACACGCACATACACACGCATGCACACGCACACACACACAGACACATACATGCGTGCGTGCACGCACACACACACAAAAGTTTGCTAATGACGTCAATAGTTCAACAAGTAAAAATAATAAACAAATTGGAAGCAAATCCAGTAAGCGAGTTTTATTGTTGGTTTATTGATATGGAAGAAAGACCTGGCAATTTATGTATATTCCCAACTTGTCTAGAGGATGATGGTGACCGTTGGGATCATTATAGGCAAAGGTATACCAAGGTTGGGGAGAAGGAGGTGACTAGTATGGGTGCAAGCAGTTAGAGGGTGTGATTAACTCCTTGACTAGATGATCAAACATTGTGAGTATGTATTTAAGCTTCCACAATCACAATTTTAAATGATAATGACTATGTAACTAGCTGGCATGTATATACATAATAGGTGTTTTCTATGTTCACACACTGGCTTCTGTAAAAGCGCAGTGTTAGTAGTGCAGGCTCACCTCTGGTGCAGAAGGTTTTGGGTTATATTCTCACATCAGGTAGATGGCTTGATGACACCACAGTGTAGCATAAAGGAGGTGCTGCACTCCTGAGTATGTCACACTTTGGATGAGATGTTAAAAAAAGGTCCCAACTTCTTGAGTTGGTGGTACATCAGGTGTATGTAAAAGATTCCATGGCACCTATTGCAAAGAGTAGGTTAAGTTCCCTGACGTCCTGTCCAAATTTCCCCAAATAATATAACTACCACCAGAGGTCTCCTCTGTAAAGATGCCATTAGACTAGTTGGAATAACCCGGTCAACAAAGAATAAATAAAATAAAAGTACTTTTATCTAGTCTAGCCAACAGGACTGGAACATTATGGAGATCAGGTGAATTTTGTTTTTTTGTTTCTTGTTCCTCAACTTTGTTGGTGGGTTCCGTCTGACACCATCAGCTAACACACTGACTGAACCAGCTCTGCTATTGGAGTTGTTTTTGACTGGACAGCACTGGGGCCAAGGCATAAATCCCTTGTGTTTTACTACTGCATACCAATGCCAGTGAGACAAGAGTGCCTACTTCATTGAAAGACATCCTGCTAAATAAACTGCAGAACAACAAGATATAACAAACTCATGACGTACTACCTCAAAAAATGTTGCATAGCAGAGTTGAATGCCATTGAGTACTGTGTGATCTGCCCTGGCACATGTACACTCCCAGTTCTTAATCTGAGATGATGGTAACCCTGGAGTCTTCTGTGTGCTATAAAAGTATTGTATACAGCAAACAGCTTAATGCATTCCCTTACAAGCATAGAATATGTAGGCTTGTATTGTTTGTTCTCCTTGCATATCTACAGCGGGGGCCTGCTGTACCATTCATTATGCCTTTTTTCAACCCCCCCATCACAAGTGCCATGCATTGTATCTACCCTCTCTAGTGCAGCACATTTACCGGACACTTCCGTAGCTCCGTATACAGTGACACTATCCAAATTATGGCATAATATGCTGCGTAAGCAATCCATACGCGAGTTGCTCAATTGCTTCCCAGTAAGTTGTAGCATGGGCAGCACAATGAACAGCATTATCGATTCACAGCAAAAGGTTCTATGGTCAATTTGTTTCTCAGCTGAGTGCCTTCTGTACAGAGCCTGCATACTCTCCATGTGTTCGAATACGTTTTCTCTGGATATTCTGTTTTCTATGTGTATGTCATTCGGAAAAAAGAGGAATGTCTCAATTGATTGATCACCGTTTGAGCGAGTGATGATCAAGCAAAGAAATATAGGGGAAAAAACATTGACAGTAGAGTTTTTTTCTTCACTGTTATGCAACCTTTCAGTGGGAATATATAAATTTGAGGGGGTGGGAAGTGCAGGAGGAGGATTTGTCCCCTTGTAAAAATAACTTTCCTCAGAGGTTTGTTGGAAGTTGTTTCAGACTTTTTTTTTATCAATCAGCAGTTGATCAAAGAGCTGTGACTTGATCAACATGAATTTGGAAGAAAAGTCTGGCAAGTTACTTCCATTCTTTACTTGCTTGGTAATCTCTATGGATGGTGTCAGCTGTTGTGCAGGTATTATAGGAGATAGACGTGACTCTATGATGGCACAGCATTGGATGGTAGCTGTAGCATAACTGAGAGACTCTTCTCACCACATTAGCATTTGGCGCTAAAGCAGCTGGGGTCTTGGATATAGTGCAGTAGTCTGCAGTACAATACGCAGTTTATTTTATTTATTTTTATTTTTAAATTTGATAACCAAATAGACCTACTACTGCAAGGACACTTTTCAGGCACAAACTGCTTCTTAATCCCAGAACCATTGTACATTTATTGTCCACGACAGTAGTGCAGTATTAAGCTGTTACAGTTATTACATTAGGTACTAAAATATGCTTAACAACCATGTTATAGTGGTGTCTGTTAAGAATCCTAACAGTACAAATCAAAACAAGATAGTGAGATAATAAACTAAATCAAACAGAATGAGAATGGTTGTTAGGCAATAGAATATATTATTATATTTACATATATACAGTGTGAAATTGTCAGCAGATGGTTGCAAAACATAACATATTTCTGTAACATGCAGTGCGACTTAATTCTCAGCAGCCTGTTGTAGAACATATCAGTTTTAATATCCTGAGATAGAGGTTTATTTAGAATACAGATCCCAACACATGAACAATATATTTAGTGTGCACATGGGATCAGGGGCAAGGAGACAGGTTTACCTCTGACTCAATTGTGTTATATAAAGTGTATCTTGAGAATGGTATGGTGCCGTACTTAGAAATGAGCACTTGGTGTCAGGACACATAAGGGGTGTGTCACATTTTGAATGTAGAAGTCAGGATAAAGGATGGGATTGGGATTACTCTAGACTTGAATACATTTTAAATTGAGTACTTGAGACCTGGATGAGGCAGAGTGCAGGTACCATAGACATGAGTACTGGCTATATATAAACTCTAATCAGGAGCATGGCACAGAGTTCATGCCATGGATATGCCCGATTAAAAAATGCTTAAGGGAGTGGTGGGGTATGTAGTTCATGCCATGGATATGCACGATTAAAGAATGCTTAAGGGAGTGGTGGGGTATGTAGTTCATGCCATGGATATGCACGATTAAAGAATGCTTAAGGGAGTGGCGGGGTATGTAGTTCATGCCATGGATATGCACAATTAAAGAATGCTTAAGGGAGTGGTGGGGTATGTAGTTCATGCCATGGATATGCACAATTAAAGAATGCTTAAGGGAGTGGTGGGGTATGTAGTTCATGCCATGGATATGCACGATTAAAGAATGCTTAAGGGAGTGGTGGGGTATGTAGTTCATGCCATGGATATGCACGATTAAAGAATGCTTAAGGGAGTGGTGGGGTATGTAGTTCATGCCATGGATATGCACAATTAAAGAATGCTTAAGGGAGTGGTGGGGTATGTAGTTCATGCCATGGATATGCACGATTAAAGAATACTTAAGGGAGTGGTGGGGTATGTAGTTCATGCCATGGATATGCACGATTAAAGAATGCTTAAGGGAGTGGTGGGGTATGTAGTTCATGCCATGGATATGCACGATAAAGGAATGCTTAAGGAAGTGGTGGGATATGTAGTTCATGCCATGGATATGCACGATTAAAGAATGCTTAAGGGAGGGGTGGGGTATGTAGTTCATGCCATAGATATGCACAATTAAAGAATGCTTAAGGGGGTGGTGGGGTATGTAGTTCATGCCATGGATATGCACGATTTAAGAATGCTTAAGGGAGTGGTGGGGTATGTAGTTCATGCCATGGATATGCACGATAAAAGAATGCTTAAGGGAGTGGTGGGGTATGTAGTTCAT
Source organism: Protopterus annectens (assembly GCF_019279795.1). NCBI lineage: Eukaryota > Metazoa > Chordata > Ceratodontiformes > Protopteridae > Protopterus > Protopterus annectens. Next base: position 814,856,388 of record NC_056750.1, read on the forward strand.
GCCATGGATATGCACGATAAAGGAATGCTTAAGGAAGTGGTGGGATATGTAGTTCATGCCATGGATATGCACGATTAAAGAATGCTTAAGGGAGTGGTGGGGTATGTTTGCATTTTGTGGCTAATACTAGTGAGAGAAGGGGATACAATAGTGGGGGTTTGCATATGTACATTGGGACTGAGAAGATAACATTGATGCAGAGGAGAAGAGTCAAAGGACAGCTTAACATTGCTGCTGCCAGAAATACTATGTGTAGATGGGAGTTGGGGACTGATTGTGTTTCCTGTAAAATAACAGCTGGAGGATGTGCATGGCGATTTCGGTATTTTTAGACTTGTGCGGAAATGACAAATGGGAAGATCTGGGAAATGATCTATTCCTGACATAAGTATTTCTAATTTTAAACAGTGGGACAACCAGTAGGATGGTGGTCTACCTTAGACAAGACCACTGTCCTATTTTAAATGTGTGCACAATGAAATGGATTGGAGCCTAACCTAGACACAAACACTTCCTTTTACTTACAGTATAAAATGACTGGATGTAGGCTTGATTGGTGGTGACATTGGAGTATAAATGTAGATTATACATGGTATATACACATGATCTTACATGCATGGAAACACATGCTCATGCACACACACATGCAGCCACAGAAGCGCACATAAATACACACACACACACACACACACACACACACACACACACACACACACACACACACACACACACACAAAGGAATTGTACCACATTTATTATTATTACACTGTATTACCGTTTTGCAGACCTTTACCAATTTTATCCAGTTAAGTGCGGCATTCTGACATGAGAGGCCTAAACTCAGTGGCAGAGTTTGGAAATGAAATGCTGGAGGTGGTTGGTATCCAGACATATCTAGCTGAAGTGCATCTTTGCCAAGGAAGGAAGTCATGGACCCTACTATGTTCCTGTCATCTGCGCTAATACAAGCTGAAATTTAGTGAGTACCTCCAGCAAGACAGCCTGTGCTACGTAAGTCTGTGGAGCGGGAGTGATGCTAGTCCTCAAAACAGGAAGGACAAATGAGTCACACACACACTCACACCCTGCTGTCTTATGGTCATACTGGAAGGACAAATGAGTCTCACACACTCACACCCTGCTGTCTTATGGTCATACTGGAAGGACAAATGAGTCACACCCTGCTGTGTTATGGTCATACTGGTAACTTTGGAGAGGATGCTTTTCTGTCTGGCACCTGAGCTTCCAGTGGATTTTGTCTATAGCACCTCTTAAAAAATATCATAGAAGAAAGCCACAACAGGTAACAGACTCCAAAGTACATCTTGACAGAGACCGATGACTATCTGTAGCCAGATGGAGACATAAAAATCATGGAAGTTTGTCTTCAATCCAGTTCATTCCTACTGGGTCAGTGATACAGTAGTAATAGTAAGTTGCAATACTTTGCACAGTGTGTACATTTGGGTCCTTGTTTCCCTTGCCAAGTAAAATTAACTTGGTTGACAAAGTGTCTCTTATACCTTGTTTAGGGCTGCATGATGCTAAAGACTAATGTCTCGACAATGACTACAATAACCTGGGATTGACTAACAACTAACTACCTGCTTCTACTTAATCCTTGTTCCCCTCCTCATACCACAACTTACTAACTTCAAACCAAATGTCAGTCTTTGTCTCCCCTTGTTTTTCTTTGTATTTTTGTCAGCTACCTTATACAGATGCGCATGTAATCTCTTATTTTCTCCTCTTTCTATAGTCACAATTGTATGCTAGAAGGTTAGCATTAATCATCTGTTATACCAAATTATGTATGCAAAATATACATGTAACCAAGATGAAAATAATGTTTACAACGTAGAAAATAAAAGTAAACTGCATATTGCATATTTATGTGAAGACTGGAGGTCCCTGGGTCTCCACTGAAAAGGGCTTCTATCCCAGCTGGACTTTCCTGCTCAAGAAAAATGGATAAATAAATTAATAACAATCAGGATGTTGGAGCGAGTGTTGACTTTCCTGTGTTACAATGTCTGGAATACTGTTGACACTTACTGCAGGCTAGGATTATGGAAAGTAGCAGAACCTATTTCCTCTACCATCAGGGGAGATACTAGGGGGAAAAATAAAAATCACTGAACCTCCCATGGATGATGGCATTACACCAGCACTGCACTGCACTGCACTTTAACCTCTGAAAGGAACAAATCAGCAGGCGGGATTGTACGCTAAAGGGGAATAAGTGGGTATAGGGGAGTGAGAGGGCAGAAGATAAAAAGCCAATGCAAAGATAGGAGGCTAAAAAGAAGTCGAATGATGTTCTACATTAAAAAAAACAATGTGAATTAATGTATATGCTGCAATCTGAATGCAAAATGAAGTTTTATGACATTGAAAGTGTAAAGGTCAAAGTTAATACCCATTTCTCCTTTATCTCCTTTAGGACCAGGTTTCCCATCTGCTCCAGGGTGTCCATCTCTTCCATCTCGGCCAGGGACTCCATTGTATCCTGGATGTCCTGGAGTTCCTGGAATACCGGTCTCTCCCTTAGTGCACGTGTTCTGTGTCTGTGCTGTAGATTGCCATATGAATGCCAGTTGCAGAAGTAAGAAAACACTTAAAATAGCCATCTTCAGCTTTCTTGCCCTACAATTAAAAAAAATGACAATCAGACTAATCAACCTGTACTGAAAAAAACAGGTGGTTTTCAACAGACCTGAATAACTAAGGCAAATATAAATATTATTTAGCTAGGGGAACAATTATTCAGTTATATAAGTTATTGGAGCAAAGAACTCTAAAATTGTTCAAAGAAATGATAAATGAAAATATTTAGCATCTATATTTATTTGAGCTGACTCTTCAGGACACCAAACATACCCAATTGACTTGAACTGAGAACCAAGCCCTACTAAATCTGGGAAACACAAGTTTCTGTTTTTGCACTTAAACTAGAATGTTCTAATGGTGATCTTAAATACTATGCTGTATTCTCTATGCTGTGGTGGGTTTCTGCATTTAGAAATGGTTTAGCAAGTTATCTCCTGGTGAGTCTAGGAGGCGCTGCTATTGTTCTGGTTGAAATTTATTACCGTTTGCATGGGCAGTGTGTTGTTTCATAGACCGGTGTGATCTGGTTTGTTATTTGAACTCGGTGTGTCCATGGATGCCCCTTCTCCACTCTGTTGGGCTGCGACTACACGTAGGTGCCTGAAGATACCTAATCAGACTTCACCTCAAAACCAAACCCCACTACATCTCAGAGGTGCTGTGAATTCCACAGGGTTGTGCACTGCTGAGAACTATTTGCAACAATTCTAAGTGTTTCGCACCATCTGGCTCTATAAAAACAACCCTGCACTCTGATATTTATAAGTACTCTACTAACAGGACATCACTATTCATTCAGGAATGCACACACGTCTGCAGAAAGGTGTGGAACTGTGAACAATTAGCTTTTCAGAAAAAAAAGGAAAGAGAGAGAATTAAATTATTTTAATTATTTCAATTCTGCTTAAATATTTGAGTTGCACTTAGTGATCTGTGTGATAATTTTTGTACTATTCTGCTCTGGTCCATCTGTTTGCATTTTTAAGTTTGTTCTGGGTCCATAGTGCTGTTGTTTAATTCACAGTTGCAGCAGAGATAGTGCGTACTCCTGTGAGATTTTGTGCTTTAGTCATTTATTATTACATTTTTTCCATAAAAAGTGTTACTGATAAATTTCTACATAGCCTGGTGCCTGGTGCTCTGGTCTATCTGTTTGCATTTTTAAGTTTGTTCTGGGTCCATAGTGCTGTAGTTTAATTCACAGTTGTGACAGAGCTGTGTACTCCTGTGAGATTTTGTGCCTTAGTCATTTATTATTACATTTTTTCCATAAAAAGTGTTATTGATAAATTTCTACATAGCCTGGTGCCTGGTGCTCTGGTCCATCTGTTTGCATTTTTAAGTTTGTTCTGGGTCTATAGTGCTGTATTTTTAACAGTTGTGGAAAGATTCTGTTTCTGTGTATTTCATACATCTATTTCTACAAGTAGAATTACTTGTAAAAGCTATCTGTTTGTATTTTAAAACCTGCTGGGCTATAGTCTTGTAATTTAATTCACAGTTGTGGCAGAGTTGTGTACTCCTGTGAGATTTTGAGCCTTAGTCATCTATTATTAATTTTTTTCATAAACAGTGTTACTGATAAATTTCTGCATAGCCTGGTGCCTTAAACCATGGTAGAAGATCGGTAGTGAATGGTTTCTGCTTCAGTTTGTGCTTCACTGCTTTTATATTCTGTTTATGTTTTAACTTAAAGTTACATTCTGTATCTGTCCCATCCCCCACTAACACATTAAGTTAAAGTTTCTGAAAGAGCTCCAGTATTCCCTTTGATTGTATGTCGCTCTAGCTAACTTGGTTGGTTATCCCCAATCCTCCCACGCTTATTGCTGGTGTTGTTTTATAATAAGGCTGTGTCTGTGGCCTCCACCCCTTATGATAATCTGATTTCCAAAGTCCCTCCCTCCCCTCTTTCATTGCTATAGACTGTTGTAAACTATTTATGTACTCTTCCCAGCCATTGTTTCCATAGACCCACGAGTGTCCACCCAACAAAACGGTATTGACCTTGAGTAAGCCTTCTTTACTACATATTGTCTCCTGCTCGTTTTCTAGGAGCTCAGCAAAGTTTGGAGTCCTAGCCTGCATTCCAGAAGTGTTTTACTTGTATCCAGTGCCATCCGGGCAAAGTCAAGTACCTTTGATTGCTAGATTTCACTTATTTTGATTGATTGCTACTGTTTCCCACTTTTATGTATACATTTCACTGATTTTTTTTTCGTAAAGAAATTCTCTTCATCCCACTGCTACCGCAGTAAGACTGTCTTGAAATTTCCTTGGGCAAGGGATTTTCAGCTGGTTGCTTAAGTGGATAGTGGTAGCCTTGCACTTCTGGGTTTCTTCTACTGTGTTTTTAAATTAGGAGGGCTGGGTTTATTCATCTTGTAGCAGCAGGTGTTTGCCTGGTCTATCTGAGTTGGGAAATACACAAACTGACACGTAGTCATTAGTTAGTTTTCTGTTTTTTTGCAGTGCTGCTATATATTTTGCAGATTTGCATGGGTTAGCAGTGCCCTGTACAGTAGCAAACCACTGGAAACAACATAAAACTGTACCCTATAAAGTAGTAATATAGAGCAAATACCTTGTACGCCAACAAGCTTAGAGCAGCTAGTTGGGAGTCAAGTGGCAATACCTACAGATTTAGCTGAATTCAGTATTGTGCAAACATTAAAGTTAGCAGTATTTAGTACTGTTTATCATAATCTGTTCTGATAAAGTACCTTTAATAGCTTTATAACCCCCAAAACAACATTCCTTTGTGGCTCTCAAATCAAAGGACTGAATAGTATGAATAGTATGAATAGGCGATTTCCTAACTTCTCTACAGCCATATTGGTGGATATGGGCACCTTGAGACAATGTAGCAATTGTCTCATGTTTACTGGCAACCACTTAATCCTTAAGGAAGTAGGCACAGTATGCAAGAGGTGTACGTACACAATGACACTGAAGGCTAAACTCTCGCAGACAAGTGCACATCAGGTTGTCGAAACCACACACACACATGCACGCGCGTGCGCTCGCACACGTGCACATGCGCACACACACACACACACACACACACACACACACACACACTCGCACGTGTGCACACGCACATGCACACATGCGCACACACACACACACACACACACACACACACACACACACACACAAACACGCACACACACGCACACACACGCACACACGCACACACACACACACACACACACACACACACACACACACACACACACACACACACACACACACACACACACACACACACACACACACACACACACACACACACACACACAAATTTATGCTGATGGTCTTAAAAGCAATCTTCCTAAACAACAAAGATTGCTTAGATCACTCTTTGTCCAAACTATACCTCAGCAAGTCCAAAGGCACTCAGAAAACACAACACCTAACACCACACATACTGTCACTCTTAGTGGAGCCCAAACACTAAGCCCCTACAGCAAGCAAACACACTTCCCAGGACTCTAGTCATAGGGGAATCCATTGTTAGGTATAGTGATGTCCCTCTAACCAGGCTGAGCAAGGAGAAGAGAACTGTTAGTTGCTTATTTATTTATTTCACATTTGTTGACTGGGTTAGTCCAACTGGGCAGCAGACCTTTTTCAGTGGAGGCCCGAGGGAAAAAGCTCCAGTTATACAAGTAAAAAAGATGATCACATACAATATAGTCAATAAAACAGAGAATAAAAGTAATTACATGCAAATTTCAAACAAACATTTAACAGGAGATACGCTAAGGGTTAACTGTAACATTTATACTTTACAGAAGGAAAAACATGTTTGTAGTACAGGCTATTGTTAAGAGTTAGAGCAGAGTATAGAAATAGAAAGGAAACAGCTAGAGAGGATGTGTTATTTGGTAGAAACTGGAGGAAATGAATTATAACATTATGGGTAGGAGAGGTTAGGTGTAATAGAGGGGCGGGTAATTTATAAGACAGGAGACTAACTTATTGTTGTCACGAGATTTCGCGATAGACTGTGTGAAAGATGTTAGTACACTAGATGTGCTATGGATAGGGTGAAAGCCATGTTGGGTAGGGGTTAGGAGATTTTCTTGTAGAAGATGACTGAGGAGCTGCTTATGAATGCACTTTTCAAGTATTTTTGATAGGTGAGATAGAATGGTTATTGGTCTGAAATTAGAGGGGTCAATAGGATTTCCGCCTTTGTGTAAGGGTATGACATAGAATTTCTTCCAGATTTCTGGGACTGTGCTTTCTTGGATTTATCTGTTGATTAATAAGGAGATGAGGTATGTGATTGACTTTGCAGCAAGTTTAAGGAACTTAAGTTATAAGCTGATGGTGAGCACGGTTTAAGTTTGCTGAAAAGTGATCTAATATAAGCTGTAGGGGCAGGCTTTAGAGAGAAGGAGGTTGAGTGGGTAGATGGAGTGGGAGGGATAGTGGGGTGGGTACTAGTGTTTTTTTTGTTAAATTGTGGATTGAAACAATGAGGAAGGTGTTAAGAAAGGTGGAAGTGTCTATGGCACAGCTGTTGGGGCAAGAGTTTGGTGTATAAGCACAACTTGGATGTAGCAGCTTGTTGAATGTATGCCAGAATTTTTTGGGGGTTGGAGTGGGGGTTATTTAATGGCTTTTGGTATAAATTTTTTTTATCAAGGTTGACCTGTTGTTTGGCAAGATTATGGAGTTCCCTCTAACTTTGAAGATAGGATGAGGATTTGTTTTTTTTTTTTCAGATTTTCCAGGTACTATCTTAAGTACATAAGGGTGTGAGTGGGTTGTGTTAACCAGGGAGCAAAACAGGATTTAATTCTGATTTTCCTGACTGGGGCCAGGCAGTCTAGAATGTTTAGGAAGATGCTGTTAAATTTTAGGACAACATCTTCAAGTGAGACAGATCATAGAGGAAGGACCAATTTATTGAGGACAGCAAATTGTTAAAAGTATCTAGGTTGAAATTAGAGAGTTTACAACAGTCTTTGTATTGGTGGGGTTTGTACAATTGGAGGGAGTGTCTTTGAATTAAAGTAGCAAGGTGGTCACTTAGGATATCAAGCAGTGTGGAGAGGTTGTGGTGTAGGTTAGGACTGGAGGTGAGGATCTAATCCACTGTAGTGCCAGTACTGGTGTGTTTGTGAAGACATGTGGAGGTAATGATTAGCTGGGAGAGGTTAATGCTAGTGTTTGGAGAGTCACTGGTTAGTCAGTTCTAGTCTATGTTAGCATCACCCAAAAAAATAGTTCCATGGGAGATAGATTGTGAGATCCAGCAGAGAAAAAGTTCAGGAAGGAGGACTGTAGATGGTAGCAATGGTTATTTTCTGTGATGGTATGAGGACTTCTGTTGGGTGGAAGTTAGGAGGGATAGGTTAAGGGAGAGTTGTTCTGATACAGAATAGCTATACCTCCCCCTTTTTTCTTGAGTCTATCCAAGCAGATGATACTGTAGCTTGGGGGTAGGATTGCAGAGTCAGCTATATGAGGTTTTAGCCAGGTTTCAGAGAGGGTGAGGATGTCAGGGGTGTGGAGCACTATCCAGGAACAAAACAAAGTGACTTTGTTCAGGATACTTTGTATGTTCAGGGATAGTATAGATAGGTTTCTGGGAGATGTGGAGGATTAAGTCTGTGTAGGGCTAACAGGGGAGGAGATGAGGGTGAGGGATGGGTATGGAGAGAGGAACTGGTGGCAGGTCCTGGGTTGGGATGTATATCACCTGAAAGTAGTAAGTTAAGCATGAATAGTTTAAGTAGAGTCAAGTTGTGCTTACAAAGGTGACATTTTGGCTTCATCTTAGCAGGGAGTGAGGGAAGTTTAAATACTTTTATTTTTTATAGAGTAGTGTTATAGTGATTGTATAGCGAGGGTGCAATTAGGAATGTAAAAATGGTTGAGTGATTAGTTTGAGGGTGAGTAAATGTAGAAGTTGTGTGTAGGTTTATAAAGGTGCAATGAGAGGAGGTAGAGAGAGAGAAAATAAGAAGCAGAGTAGTGGTGAAAAGAAGTAGAAGCATCTTGTATGGTAAGGTACAGGCAGAAGGAGAGAATAGCTTAGATGATTAGGAAGATTAGCATAAAGTACAAAATAAGGAGGGTACGTGATAGTAAGTTGTTGCAAAGTATCAAGGTAATTAATTGGCAGGTGGGAGGGTAAATTATAGTTTGTGTAAAATAGAGAGTGGAGAGTATGGGTCTGACCTATCCTTGGGAGGACATTCTGGAACTACAATCCACTCTGCTACAGGCCCCATGAAGGAGCTCAGTGTCTCTCCAACCTAACACCACTCTTAAGTATTCAACTGCGGTACCACCTTTATCATTCTTATAAGAAAGGCGCAGTCCGGGCCTGAACTGTCTGCAAACACCTAAAGTTAACTTTGAACCTAACACCACTCTTAAGTATTCAACTGCAGTACCACCTTTATCATTCTTATAAGAAAAGCGCAGTCCGGGTCTGAACTGTCTGCAAACAGCTAAAGTTAACTTTGAGTATGTGTTTACCTGTTTGAGCCAATATTCATTTTCCCCTGGAGAGCACTCTGCTTGGCTTGTAAGCAGCCCCTCCCCCCCGACACACTCACTCATCTTCACTTTCTCTCTTATTCCCTTCTATTAGCAAATAGTATTCGTAACTGATCAATACTGTGTGTTTGTTAATTTAAACTGAGACCACGGTAGCCTACTGATACAAGGTTATCCTGTTTTTCCACCTGAGAAATGGTTAAGAAATGACTTAGTTTCAGAGCAGTCCTTGGTCAATTGTGATTGTTTCTTAAACACAAACTTGTCTTTGCTTTGGCTCATTAGCAGCAGTACAAAGAACTGCTTGCTCACACCCTTGTTCTCCCCTCCCCCTTCCCTGTTTATTACCTTAAGACAATCCCAAAGTTAATAAATATTACCTGTGACAGGCACCATTTTTACAACTACAACCACCCTTGTCACTATCATATGTTCATTTATCAGTTAACTCTGTTACCTGATTGTTTCCAGCCCCCTCATAAGAGCAATTAACAGGGTCTTTATCCGCTTCGCTCCCCACCCTGCTCCCTATTCCCTCCCGCCCCCAGTGGTCCCACCTTTATTACACTCACAAACCCCTCCCATCTTTCCAGTAGCCAACCACAGCACTAACCCAACACTACCTCCTCCATCTTCCCACTACTATCACACCTCCTCAACTAACATGTACAAGCATACCTTACCTATGCTCACTGCATGCACTCTCCTTGCATATCTTACATCCTACCAAAGCTCCATCATTCCCCCACTCAACCACTACCACTGTACTACTACTCACACCACCACTCATGTCTCACCCTCACTCAGCTCCCCTCCCACCAACTCAAGAACCTTCCCTATGCACCCCACACATATTCTACCAACTATATTACTCAAACATAAAGCATCCCTACAACTTAACACAGTAACCCTCCCACCATACCTATTTCCCAAAGAGCACAATCATAAAGTTTCCCTTATAAACAAACACATTCAAAAACTGCAAAAACTAATCACCTCATGCATATCTAAACTAGCCCTAAGTGGAGATATCCACCCCAACCCTGGCCCTACCATCTCCAACCCCAATCTTCATAATCAGACTAGAAACCACAACTTCTCCCATATTACAGCCAATAGAAAGCCGAGTGACTTCCTTCTACTAAGCCTAAATATTAGAAGTATATCCAACAAAGTCCATGAACTCCATGCCACCATAGACTTGTACTCCCCAGATATTGTCATCCTGACAGAAACCTGGCTAAAACCTCACATTACCAGTGAGCAAATACTCCCTACAGGTTATGGCATACTAAGAGTAGACCGGCTAAACAAGAAAGGAAGCGGTGTAGCTATAATATTTAAACAGCATCTAAACATCCATATCTTAAAATCATCAGCTCCACAAATAGGCAATGAAGAAATAATATATACCAACCTCAAAATAAACCAAAAGAAAACCAACAACATAATTGGATACTACTTCCCACCTGGCCAAAACATCCCTCCACTAGAAAACCTCCTCAGCTGGTCTACCCACCATCTCCCCCAAGAAACTATCATTTTAGGTGATTTCAATATTGACTGGCAATCCTGTTCTGGCAACCATCCAACCCATCATGTAAACCTTCATGGCTTCACCCAACTAGTCCAGTCGCTAACCAGGATAAATAAAAACTCCAGCAAGCACACTACCCTGGACTAGATACTAGTCAGTAAGAACCCCCAGTCATATATAACAGGCTGCTTACCAGATAGCCTCAGTGATCACTCCCCAACATTCCTACTCAAAAAATACCTATACCAAGCTAAACCTGTCATCTACCATCAAATACGTAAAAAACTAAACTTTAACCCACTCACATTCATCTTATCCCTCGAAGAATGTAACTGGCATCCTGTAAAGTACCTCAGTCTTGATGATGCAGTTGAATTTTTTAATACTGCCTTCCTGAGCATCCTTAATTACCATGCCCCCATAAGACTTTCCAGAATCAAAGCACAACCCTCCCCATGGCTACAGAAAACCACTAAGTCAGAAATGAAAAACAGGGATAAAGCCTGGGAGCAAGGGCGCAAAACCAAAACCCCCTCAACTAGACAGAAATTCCTAGAACTACGCAATAGAGTCAAAAAGCTAATAAAACAGGACAAATTCCAATACTACCAGTCTGCCCTAGACTCCTCTCAACACAGCCCCAAACAATTCTGGTCCTCCATAAACTCCATCCTCCACCCCGATAAAGTCAGTACCCCTCCTCCTAACATCCCTCACTCCTCAGAAAATATTGCTACCTCATTCAACACACACTTCACACAAACCATACTATCACTAGCTAAACAACACAACCCCCTCCCCTCTAACCCACACCTTCAACTAGTAATCTCCCCACTGCCTTCTCTTTTTCTCCTGTACCTACTTCCAACATAAAAAAACTCTTAACTAAACTTAAGCCCACCAGATTAGCAGCAGACAACCTCCCAAGTGAATACCTACAAATCGCAGCTGATGCTCTGGCCTAACCAGTATCCATCTTGATTAACTGATCTCTGTCAGAAAGTTACGTTCCCACACTGTGGAAACTATCACATATAATTCCCCTTCACAAAGGCGGACCCTTCACAGAACTAACCAATTACCGCCCCATAGCTATTCTCTCCCCACTCTCCAAAATACTAGAGAGATGCATACACTCTCAGGTCTCAGACTACCTCCTTACTAACAACCTCCTTTCCAATACTCAGCATGGTTTCCAACCATCATCTGCTCAGCCCAGTCCCGACCCAAACTGCAAAAAGTCACACAGGAAGCCTTTTCCTCTGTTGAAACTTGGTTATCCAATGCCCAATTAATACTCAACCCAAACAAAACTAAACTACTCATCTTCCAACCCACCAAACATGCTCAAAATAACTCTCACTTTAACATCACAGCAAAAGACAACACCACTATATACCCAACTGAACACACCAAATTGCTAGGAGTGGAAATAGACAATAAACTAAAATTTGACATTCACATATCCTTGACCATAAAAAAGTCCACAAAAAACTAGGAGCACTATACAGAAATAAGCAACTTTTCACCAAAGCAGCAAATATTTCAATAGTAAATTCCCACCTTATCTCCACCCTATTTTATGCCTGTCCAATATATACCAACCTAAGGCAATGCAATCTAAACAAGCTAGAGACCTGCTACAACAAAATCACCAAATTCGCCACAGGGGCATCCTACCATAGTCACCACTGTCTCTCACTTGCTGAACTGGGCTGGCTTGAACTCCCTCACTCCTTCAATGGTATCAACTCTCACCCGCCCACAAACTAGTAAATCATCCACTAAATGTCCCATCCCTCCAGAATCTACTCCAACCCTATCGCACCACCAGACTACTAAGATCCAACAACAAAAATCACTTGCAGATCACTAAAGCCAATAACTCTGCTGGTGAAGCACTATTCTCTTGCACCATAGCCAAATTATGGAACTCCCTCCCACCCACAATTACCTCCATACCATCATGCATCCACTTCAAAACTTTACTAAAAGCACACCTAAAAACATGCTGGCTATGCCCTTGCAACTCCCACTCGAATATCACCCTCCCCATCCAACCACTGCCGTTCTTTCCACTCCACTAACTACTTTGATTATAGCAAGCTCAGATGCTCATAAGCCAGTACTTATTATACAGCAGGAACTTCTTCTTGTAACATTTGTTAATGTCTGTTGTGTACTTCACAGATAAAGATTCTAGTTGTCTACTGATGTACTATGTTCTTCATCTGTAAATATGTTGTAAGTAACTGCTATGTAAATTGTTAATCGCTATGTAATCCAATGTAACTACTGTCTGTTTATTTTAACTGTGGAGCTTTTCTCCCCGGGCCTCCGCTGAAAATGGACCTACGTCCAGTCGGACACTCCCGGTCAACAAATATAAATAAATAAATAAATAAATAAATAAGTACAGATGAAGTGTTGATAGGAGGGTTTGGGAGGAAGTAGGGAGTTGCAGGAAGGTGTGGTTAGTAAGGATGAAGTATACATGTAGAATAAGGGGGTGGGTGGGAAATGGGGTAGAGTAGAAGAGTGGCCAGAATCTGCCAAATCCCTCATGCACACAAGTCATTATGCCACAGGTACTGGTATGTTTCCATCATAGGCCATATAGGTGTAAATGACCAAGGATGTACCTCCCTAGACTGTATGAGAGACATTACAGAGTTTTCAGACTATGTGTCTCAGGCTCATATGAGCCTCACATTGAGCAGCATATTACCATCCCTGAAGATGATGCCACAATATCAGTGAAAAAGATTGATTTCAACAACTGTTTTTCTTTCTGGTCATTATAAGGGGATTCAGTATTTGTCTACTTGGGAGGACATGATTAACAAGTCATGTTGCTTTGATGGTCTTCAACTCTCCCCTCTAGGCTTTTGAATACTGTATAAAACTTTATCCTCACTCATAATGCCTTTTTGAGGCAATGCCAAATTGACAAACCTACTGACATTGCAAAATCAACTCAACTGAACCTCAAGGTGTTACTGCTCAATGCCAGGAGCCTAAAAAAATACACTTTCTCTAAGCTTTCCTCACACTTGAGAATATAGACACCTTTACATTTACCATGACATGGTTTAAATTGCCAGAGAGTACCCTGAGCATGCAAGGTTTCTGTGCCTTCCAAACTTTTAGACCAGTAGCTGCACAGAAGGGAAGCTGTTCCTCCAGCATGTTCTGTTGATTGTGTTAATGAGGTTGAGGTCTCTGGAGCATGTGGTGTGGAGGAATTGGGATTTCTTTAGAAATGCTACATCTAAAGAAATCTCAATTCCTTCGCACTGCATGCTCCAGAGACCTCAACCTCATTACCACAATCAACAGAACACGCTGGAGGGACAGGTTCATAACCCAGGGTCTGCCCATACTCTAAAATAGACTTCCCATACATGTCAAGCAGAGCACCTCACTGACCCTGTTAAAGAGAAATCTTGCTGAGTGGATGGGAAAAAGAAAATTCACCCCAGGGATCACTCCAGTGGCTGTACTTGATAGAGGCACTTAGAAACTAACTTCCAGCGTCAAAATGCCAGGGCACTTCTATGGGCTAGGCTTGTAAAGGCTCCAGGGCCATTAACCTAGTATACACATATGAACCTATGAACCTATAAAGGAGGACATGTTTCAATTTACATCAATAGCAAGCATACCTCTAGGGTGGTCAAACAGGATGACGTATTCTTCCACATGCAGATCACCATAGACGAAATCCTGTTCTGTATACTAGCCAGTTATAGGTCACACTCCATGTCCTAAGAAGCTCACAATGCATACTTGGACCAAATGGAGAGACGTACCTTCCAACCTAACACCCTACTCATGGAAGACTTTAATTACCCCTGGGACTGGGAATCCTACACAGCCTCAAATCTACACACACAGAATTTCCTATACTTCATAAATACAAACACCCTTGACTAAATAGTGAGTACACTCACCACAGGTGCCAACATACTGGACCTCATGTTTGCAAACATGAGAAAACGTTGCACTGCTCCCCCGATGTCTCATCCCCTGTGGTAAGGTCCGACCATAAAGATGTCTCCTTTGATATCAAAATCAACTCCATAATCCCATTAAAACTAGTAACAGGAACTATTCTAAGGCAAATTAGATTTTTTTAAACAATGGATTGTCAAAATTTAATGCCCCTCCAAACCCAGAGTACACAGCAGCCTATGCTGTATTACTCTCAGAACCTTTGTACAGCCATGTCAATTGCTGTATAGAGGGTGCTGTACCTACCAGAAGTAATCACAGGACGAGCCCTAGAAACAAACCACCCTGGTGGCATGCCAAATTAAACAGGATATACAACGAAAGGAAAAAATATGATAAAAGTCAGGAAGGGCAATTCCCATAAAGATAGAAGTTCTCTCATCAAAGTAAATAGGCAACTAAGAGGGCTAATTAGGTAAAGTAAAGCCAACTTTCAGCTTATTTTAGCCTCCCAGGTGATAGATGTCCTTCTACAGCTATGTCAGAAACTTCAAGGGCCGCACTCAGCAATGTGCTGAACTGGTGGATAGTGGTGCCACATTCACTCAGCCTGGTGATATAGCAAACCTGTTAGTGGACAAATTCAGTTCCAACTTTAGCCCATCTCACCCACAACCATCCCCTTAAAAATACCCTCAAACATAACCCCTCTAGCTATAACCAAGGAGCATGTACTGGCTGTACTCACTAAAGCCAAGTACATGGCCTCAGTGGGCTTTGATAACATCCTAGGATGCATCCTGAATACTCTAAACTATAACTTATCAGGATCCCTGAAGTCATATTTAACTATAGTCTTAAAACAGGCTTTGTGCCACATGAATGGAGGACTGCAGTGGTCATCCCTCTTCCTAAAGGAAGACATTCAACAGATCCTAGAAACTAGAGACCTATTAGTCTGACGTCTTATTTGCAAAGCTATGGAAAAATTATTATAGAAATTATCAGTAGGGACATAGGAGACCTTCAGGCACTGGATCTGTCCGAGTTTGGCTTTGTCAAGGGAAGGTCATGCTTACTGAATCTGGTGGACTTCTTCAAAAGGTCGCTAAGGCAAAGGATGAGGGGAAAATGATACATGCCACCTAACTAGATCTGACTAAAGCATTTACTACAATACCCAACTCGAACATTGTCAACAAGCTTATGGAACTAGGTATAAACTCCTTTATAACATGCTGGATAGGTAGCTGGTTCACTGATAGGACCCAGGACGTTAGAAATAGCGAGGTCACCTCCACAAACAGGCTGGTCACCAGTGTAGTCCCCCAGGGCTCTGTGATGGGCCCACTCCCCTTTTGCATCTATTTCTCAGATGTCAAAGCCAATGTCAAAAACTTTTGGCTGACTAAGTTTCCAGATGAATGCAAGTTGGGAGCAGTCACTGAATCCTCCCCAAGTTGAGAACACCCTACAGGAAGGTCTAGCAAAGACAAATGTTTAGTGCTAAAGCCTTGTCTTAAAACTCTGTACCAAGATATGCATTATAGTACCTTTTGGGAAGTCTACCACCATAATAACTACGTCATCAATAGAACATCCTTAAAATGGGTCTACTTCACTTCACTGAAAAACCTGTTCGTCGAACACCTTTTTGTCAAACTCTATTTGTTGAAGCCTCAATCCATTGAATATTCATTTAAATGAATTTGTTCCTATGGGAAAAATGCTTGGCCATAATCGGGGATTTGTCTTTTCCCCACTATAGTGCGATCTTGGAGTTGATATATTTAGTTAGGCAGGTGTGGGGGGTGCAGCCCCCCACCTGGGTGGGTTTTAAAGCTTGTGAAATTTGTGATGCTCATTAGGTTGGCCAAGCAGTTTTTTCTCCTGGGAAAAAATTGCTTAAATTAACATTGACGGATTGAGGCTTTGAGAAATAGAGTTCAATAAAAAGGTGTTTGACTAAGATTTTTCACTGAAGTGATACAGACCCCTTAAAAGTTGATTCATTAGTCAGAGATCTGGAAACTCTTGTAGATAACAATAACCTAGCCTTCAACCAGCATGTGTCCAAAGTAGTCAGAAAATCCTTCTATGTTGCTTAACTTAAAATAAAGGGTATGGCATCTAGGTCCAGACAGGTCATCATACCACTGTACTCAGCCCTCATCAGATGCATAATAGAGTGTAATGCCCCCTTTGGTATATACCTAACTGGAGACATGCAGTTACTGAAACGTCCACAAAAGTTCCTTACAAAAAGAACACAAGGAGTAAATACAATGTTCTACGCTAATCTTCTCAAAGCTCTGTCTCTTTACTCAGTATCATACAGACTCCTGAGAGATGACCTTTGCCTGGCATACAGGACATCCCTGGACCCGGTTCTGACGAACCTTTTGCACATGCTCAAAACAGACAGCATCAGAACTACTAGATAAAACAAACAGCATCAGAACTACTAGATTACAAGACCTTTATTTTTTAGTGACATAAAGAGGACATGTTGGAAAGACAGATATGTTTCTCAGAGAATTTCCATTCTCTGAAACAGGCTCCCCATCCATGTGAAGCAGAGTTCCTCTCTATCCCTTCTTAAGCCCAAGCTGGACAAGTGCATGTGTCATCCAAAATCCATCCCTGGTCTGGCTCGTATGTAAATCACCAAACTAAAGCAATCAAATTTATGGATCACACTTGGGTTGCATGGCTAGGCTTATAAGGGTCCTAGTGGTCGTTAGCCTGGTATACACCTGGGAACCTATGATGTTGTGTGGAGGACTGGGTGCAGCTGTGGACAGTTAAGGACACAAGACACTTGCTGAGACTTGAGATGCAGGCAGGTTGATTATTGTCTTTCACTACGTTTGATAGCTGTGGGCAGTCTGAGTTTAAGTCTAATCCCTGCTGTGCTCTGTAAATTTGTGTAAAACTGCAGTTGTGTCATCTCAGCCAACTTATAGTCGCTGTCTTCAAGAAAGCATTACTTATTGTAGCTAATTCTATGTTTTTTTACAGTCATCATTTACTATGTGTAGACATTCCAGGCCTGAGTCCCATCATAACTGCTTACCACTGATTGTCTCATCACTGGTGGACCCTGAGCCAAATCATTTGTACTAAGCTCTTGTTTTGGCATTGAGCCAGGTTAGTAGTCACTGCTTCACATATTCGTTCGTTGTTGCTACACTTTTCCTGATCTGTTCCCCTTTATTTATCACTACGTTATGCATATAATTGTAAATCTGATGCTTTGAATTATTTGTCATCCCAATGTTTTAGTTTACATACCCTTCTTACAAATTTACTTCACTAGCACTCATTAATACCCCATACTTCATCAGGCACTAATTGTCATAACATCACAGTTTACCTCACCATCTGTCACCAGCCTGATAGTAACAGGAACATGTATGGAATGCAAGAACTGCCTCATGCTCCCTGACAACTGTTTGATTCTTCCTGAAGATGATTCTCTATGTGGGAAGTGTACGTATCTACCCCCATGGAGACCAGCCACTCATCAAAGACTGTACACATTTGCCAGTTTGTTGTCAGTTCTGACACCCACCTCACACCACCATGCCCACCATGTCCAAAACAAACAAATAAGCCTTCTTATGCTGAACTACTTAAAAAGTCCTTGCCTAAACCACAAAGATTTCCTAAATGAAGGTGTGGTAAACTGGACACTCAGCATCACAAAAGATAACTGACTTCAATTACTGGCTTTGCTGTTGGTGTCATTCTATGACGATACAGTTTGTCAGCCTGGGAATAGATGATTGACAGCCCTGGCTGCTTTCCTAGGGATGGTCTACACCTCTCTCTTCATCACTTCCATAGATTGGCCAGAACCTTTTCCTTCCCCAGAATGCCCTTTTTAGGTAGGCCAGTCTCCTCAAATTACCTACATAGTTAATTAAAATCAGAATCAAAATTATAAAAAGTTGCACTTCTTGAAGACATTCCTAATTCATAAAATTATGGACATCTGCATAGTTACTGAAATATGGTTTCAGAACAGTACCATATCATAGCCACTAATGCACCCACCCCCCATGTCATCTGCAACCCATGAGGAATATCTAGACCAACGCCTCCCTGTTGAGGCTAACACTATTCTCTTGAGAAACTTCAACTATCCCTCCATTAACTGGGAAATCAACATGCCCTCAAATAAAAGATTTCTATATTTTATCGATGCCAGTTCCCTAGACCAAATGGTTCAAGTCCTAACTAGGGCTTCAAAAATACCAGTATAGCCACCCTATGCTCAACACCTACACTTACCACATCACTGGTCAAATTTGACCACTGTTTGGTAACACTCACTATGAGGATAAAACCTGACTTACAACAAAACTCTTCTGTCTTTGGAGACTACTATAAGGCAAACCTAATACAGCTAACTGATGACAAAATGAAATTTAAGTGCCCTCTCCACCTTGAGGACCCCATCTTGCACTCTACTACATTTGCAGATAATTTCTATGTCCACATAAAGTACGGATTGAGGTATTTGTCCCCATAACACTTAAACACAATGCCAAATTCAGAAATATACCCCTATGGTAGAACCCTAGTAAAAACAAACTATACAATAAAGGGAAGAAACTCATAGCCTGTAAAAGCAAACTTAATAATCCATCATCAAGAGAGGAACTCAGCAACAAAACTCAGAAACAAAATCACATCTTCCTAAAGTAAGCAAGGTATTAATTGAGAATTGTCACCTCTCCTAAGGACAACCACAATGCCTTCCTCCACTATGTCAGATACCTTAGAGGAAATGTCTAGCAATGCTCAGAGGTAATACATTGCAACAGCACTTAGTTGTACCCTGAGGATATAATCAACATATTAGCAGACAAATTCACTCTAACTTTACTCCCCTATTGCCCTCACTTTCTTCATCTCATTAGCACACCCACACCAGCCCCTCTGATCACTTCTGAGCAAGTCCTGAATGTTCTCTTAAAGCCCAAAAACACTAGCAACAAGGGTCCTGATAATGTGCCAGGTTGCTTTTTTTCCAGCAACAGACACAGTCTGGTAGATTTGCTACTAAGCCTATTCAACCTCAGACTCTACTGGATTTGTGCCAGAGGAATGGAGAACTGCAGTAGTAGTAGTCTTATAAGACAATGGGTGGATCCACTTCTGATCCGGGAAAATATAGGCCTATAAGTCTCAATGGCCTTATCTGCAAAGCTGTGTAACAAATCATCATTGTGGAACTTACTAACCAGGACATAAGAAGTCTGCAAACCCTGGTCCCAAGCCAGTCTGGACTGCTAAAAGCAGATCCTGCCTCCTGATCCTGGTGAGCAAGTCACTGATAGATTAGACCTGGGCAAATCATTTCACTCTGTTTACATGGACCTGGTCAAGGCCTTTGATTACCATCCCACATTCTAGCATTGTTGATAAGCTAATCAAACTATATGTAAACCCCTATATTACTTGCTGGATAACAGACTGGGTAACACAGAACTCAGTCTAATAGAGGGGAATCACAATCTTCAAAAAGTGTAGTGCTTCATAAGCAAAACCTTTTAGGCTTCTTAACAATGAAATCAGGTGTGTCAGGAGTCATTTTTAAAGTAGAACCAAACAATCTGGATTTAATCTGCCATAGGGCTGTCATTGACTTTAACTAGTTTGACATGTCAAAGAGTGTAACGTGTGTGTGTGTGTGTGTGTGTGTGTGTGTGTGTGTGTGTGTGTGTGTGTGTGTGTGTGTGTGTGTGCGTGTGTGTGCGTGTGCGTGTGTGTGTGCAAACATGCAATATGTCTAACGATGGACTTTATGTATATGGAGGGGTTAGCATAATGGTTAAGGTGTTTACCTCCTAAATGCAAAGTACTGGATTTGGTTCTTCCCTCTGGTTGTTCACTAGGCTTGTAATACTCTACAGACTGATAGCCTAATATTTACTAATAAAAGGAGGTGGGTCCGGCATAAGAGGGTGGGTCTGGCATAATGGTTAAGATCTTCACCTCATGGACACAAAGTACAGAGTTTGATTCCAACCACACGTTATTGGCAAGGATTAAAATGGCTCTTCAGGGCAGTTAACCTAGTATTCACCTATGAACCTAAGCATATTCTCCTGCACTCTAGTGGCAGAAGTGTGCAGTTAGAGCTCATCTGATTGAAGGTTGCTGGAACAGGGCTCAGTTTTGAGCTTTTTTATTGGTTGACTTGTTTACATCAGTTTGCTCTAGTTTGCTACATAAGCAATTCCAAGCCATATGCTGATCTCTGCAAAACTTAAGCAGAATTTTTTACTGCATATTGTACTTTTGAACTGCATTTTTACCATATCACTCTTATTTGAAGTGTTTTTTTCTAATTGGTGCACTTTGTTTGCTGTAGCATAAACTAGATTCAGACCTGCTGAATCTAGTTCTGTTTGTATAACTCAAGCACTAAACTAAGCCATCTTTTACTGGAGAGGGTTCCCCTACACCCTAGTGGGAGGAGTGTGCGTTAGAACTCATCTGACTGAAGGTTACTGGAACAGGGCCCAGTTTTGAGCATTTTTATTGGTTAATGTTTAGTTCAGTTTGTGCTCGTTTGCTATATTTATTTATTTATTTATTGATTGACATGTGATCATGAAGGTCTGACTGGGCCAGGAACCTATTTTCAGCTGAGGCCCGGGGAGAAAAGCCCCACACAAATACAAACATTAGAAAATTATAATTACAGTTGTATGTAGTCTATACAATTTTAGGAAAAATACAGTTCAATGTATATACAATTACAAACAGCTATAGGCATGATATGATTTAACATGTGGGTAAGTAGAATTTGCAGTCAAAGAGTTCAGCCTAAGATTCTAGGTAGAAATATACCATTAATAAAGAGGATATTTAGTCACTGTGGGAATATAAGTTTGGTGTTTTTGTTCTACAGGCTATGAAGAGTAGAAAGTTTAAGTCTGGGTAGTGAGACCAGGGTACTATGATAGTTAAGAAAAGAGGTATAGGTAAGGCTGATAAGGGTTGATGTTAGGATTTATGATAGTGAGTAGAAGTAGGTGTTGTGAAAAATATAAGAGTATAGGCATGTTGGATTCATTGACGAGAAAGGATGTTAGGAAAGTTACATAGGAAAAGCTTGAAGGTGAAGGAGAATACAGGGTAGTAGTATAGGGAGAACAGTACGATAAGTGGAGTGAAGGAGTGGCAGCACAGGTGGCAGATAGAGGCTGACATGATTTAGAATGTTGGTTATTAGTTAAGGAGCAGGGATAGATATGAGTGCTAAAAAGTGATTTTTTTGTAGTGTAATTTTGAAGGTCTTAAGGGGGGGGGGGGTCTAATTTGGAGGTAGAGCATTCCATAATTTTGCAATGGTAAAGGAGTAGAGGCTGTGACTAGCTCTTTTGTTAGGTTCACTTACTTTTAAAAGCTGTTTGTTTATGGAGCGGAGGTTTCAGGATGGGCTGTAGGGCTGTAGGATAGGTTTTAGGGAGGGATAGATGTCTGGTTTGTATACTATTTTATGTGCTAGGAATAGTTGTACAAAGTTAAAGTAGTGGTGAATTCTACACAGTTTAGTTCACTGAGTGCATGGCAGTGGTGTGTACGGTAAGATATACCAGTTTTGAATTTAGCAGTTTTGAAGTAGCATGATCGCAGTTCATTTTTTAGAGACATGTGTAGGTTCATAAGAATGGGGTCCCCATACAAGTAGGAGGGGAGTAGGAAGGCATTGGCAAGTGTTTTTTGGTGGAATTATCCATAAAATGCTTATGTCTATAGAGTTTTCCAAGTTTGAAATGTGTTTTTTTAAAGGAATTTAGTATGTGTTGTTTAAAAGAGAGTTTATTATCTATGGTGATACCCAAAAGTTTGCCTGAGTTACAACTTCTATTTCTGTTTTGTTTAATGAGTATATTTGAAATCCTGCATCATTGGCTTTGGTGACAACAATAAAAGTTTGGTTTTATTGCACTTGAGTAGTAGTTGTGCATGAATTAGCCAATTCTCTGTTGAGGTGAAGGTATCTTGGATTACTTTTAGGAGCTGTTGAAGGTTCCTGGAGGAGGAGATAATGGTGGAATCAGCATACGGAATGTGTGTGCTTTGAAGGGAGGCGATATGGAGGTTATTAATGAAAATATTAAAGAGCAGTGGTTCAAGAATGGGTCCCTGAGGGACTCCTGTTTTGTCAACCTGGTATTGTGACAAATTAGATTGCCACCTAACACGTTGCTGTTGCTAAAATAGTTGGCAGTTCATTTTTGGGTAGGCTGGGAGCATCCTAGTAAAGATAGCTGTTGTAATAGTTTAAAATGGAATACTGTATCAAAGGCTTTTGATAGGTCCAGTAGGATTACAGAAGTTAATTGGCTACAGTCCAAGGCTTTGTTCACTGCGTTTGTGAAAGATAATAGGGCTATGGTTGTGCGGGATGAAAACCATGCTGGGTGGACGCGAGGAGTTTGTTATTAGTGAGATGTTTCAGTAGTTGTATATGTATACATTTTTCCTGTAATTTTGATAGAGAGAACAGAATGGATATAAGACAATAGCTAGTTAATTTGTTGATTTTCCACCCTTGTGTAAAGGGGTTATGATGGATTTTTTCCAGAGTTTAGGAACTTCAGATTCTGTGATGGATCTATCAGGATGCTAACAGGGTAGGCAATTGCGTCAGCAGTGAGTTTTAAATGTTCTGATAGGAGGTTGTCGGCAGAGAGAGAGCAAGGTTTTAGTTTTGAAATTCGTTTGTTTAATATTATTTACTTGTAGTGAAGCCAGAAGAATTTCTGCATTGATGAAAGTGGGGACAGGTTTGGAGAGGGGCGATATAGCATAATTGTTACGATATATTAATGCTACTCTGCCTGCTTTTTTATGGTTTCTGTCATTTCTTATAATGTTGTATCCAGGTGGGACTATTTCTGTATCTTGAATATATGGTTTTAACTAGGTTTCTGTAACTGCTATTATATATGGAGAGTATTCTGTAAGGCATGAGTAAAAATTGGTGACTTTATTGCAGATACTGTGAATATTTAGTGTTACTAGTAAAAGTTTTTTTTAGGTGGAAACGGGCAGGAGAGGAAGGTGATTGTGTAGGACCAGGGTTGGGGTGAATATCTCCACACTGGAAGAGGATGAGAAGACGATTTATGAGATGGCGAAATAGTGAAGTTTTGGTAGCATGTTTGTAGACTATGTGTGGTATTACTTTGAGCTTAGTAGAGTTGGAAAATAATTGGATTGATTTTAGAGACATGAATGTGTTTATATTCAATTAGGCTGGCAGATATGTGTGAGAAACAAACTAAATTTGTGTTAGCTGTGACTTGAGTAGCAGTTTTTATGGGTGCAGGTGTTAGAGAGCACTTGAGGGAACTGACTTGTATGATTATGCTAAATGAGGTGATCAGGAATATTGTGTAAAGGGTAGAGTATATAAGGGAGAGCACAGTGTTATATGATAGAATATATTTATTAAGTAAGGAATAACAAAGAGTCTACAAGGAGAGAGAGGGTGTTTTAAGTAGCTGTGCATTGTTTTGGAAAAAGAAAAGTAGATTCTGTTTAAGTAAAAGTTTATGCAGTTAAGAGATTATCAGTAGAAAAGGAACTGATTGTGGACTGCTTGTTACAATTTCATAGGTGGTAACCCAGTGTGGTAGGGAGTTGAGTGTGTTTAGGGTGGTGATGATTAGTGGGAGGAGCTAAGGTTGCTATAAATGTAATTGATTAGGGGGTGGGTGGGAATGAGGTAGGATAGGGGAGCGAACAGAGTGGGGCTACACCGATCTCATAAAGATTCAGAAATAAAAATCAGTAAGAGAGAAGTTTAGGCAGGAGAAGAAGGTGAAGTATTATTAATTCACACATTGTGCATTGTGTGCTGCCGTTCAGCAGTGGGCACTATTGATGGTTATAGATGCAAACACTTTTGCCTGAAAATTTTCCCTTAGTACTCTGCTGGTGCTCCATCAGTGAGTTCTCATGATTGTCATTCACTGACAGGTGATACATTCAGTGAAGCTCCACAGATCTTACCCACTAGCCCTTCATATTTTTTGTCCACTTCTCCTGTCTTCTACTTTATCTGGTCCTTCATGTCCTCTCCCTGTTTTCTGACCACATTAACTTACGTAGTATTATGGGACAGACAGTTTCCCACAGTTTCTCCAGCCAGCCTGGTCAACATGGGCATCCTGAGGCACTGTAGCAGCTGCCTCATATACACTGGCAACCCACTTCTTCTAGTCCACACAAATTAATTATGTGGGAGATTCACCTATATCAAGAACCTAGAATCCAGGCTCTTTCACTCACCAGTCAGTTCATCTGATACTAAGCAGGTTGTCAGCATGCACAGCTCACCTCCTGCACCTACCAAACTAACAACACATAAATCTGCATATGCGTAGGTCCTTGCAAGAAGCTTGCCTAAGCATCAGAGACCTCCCAAAAGCAAACACAAGCGCACTTCAAATAATACATCCTCTGCAGAACATGCCTTTCTCCCTGGGCCTCCACTGAAAATGGGTCAATTCGGCCCAGTGGACTTCCCCGGTGATCAAACTGCAAATAAATAAATAAATAACTAAAATATTACACACCATTGTCTCACCAGTCAAGCCCCTAAGGCATAACAAAAAAAAAAAAAAAAAACATCTTAGTCATAGGTGATTCAGCTGTGAGAAACACAGATGTCCCTCTTACCAAGCTGGATAAGGAAAAGGTCATAGTCAGCTGTCAGGTGCCAGGATCCACCACATCACACATGCACTTAAGTCTCTCAACAACTGGCACTGTTATGACTCCATCTTAGTCCATGTTGGCGTGAATGACTTGAGACATACCTCACTGGACTATATGAAGAGCGACATGACTGAGCTCTCTGATTATGTGTCTCAGGCAGGTATGTCTCTAGCCATAAGCAGCATTTTACCTTTGCCTAGGATGATGCCTCAATACAAACAAAAAATGATTGACTTCAATAATTGGCTTAGTTTCTTGTGCCATTCTAGGGGAATCCAATATCTGTTAGTCTGGGATGACAAGGTCGACAGACCTCGATGTTTTGCTAGAGATGGTCTTCATCTGTCGCCCCTGGGATTTTGCTTACTGGCTAAGGCTCTTTCCATCCCCTTAGTGCCTTTTTTAGGCAATGTCACATGAACAAAATTCCCAACGTAAAAATACCCTCTAAAAACAACCTTAAGGTTTTGTTGCTAAATGCTAGGACTCTAAACCAGAAAGTTCTCTCACTAGAAGCAGTCCTCACCCTGGAAGATGCTGACATTTGTGCAGCCACTGAGACCTGGTTTAAGGTTGGTGAGAGTAACCCAGCTATACCAGGTTACATCTCCTTCCACACGCTCAGACCACAAACTGAAGGCATGAGAAGTAAAGGAGGTGATCAATATTCATTAAAGATAAATACACCTCTAGATTGATTAAACAGCACAATTCCCTTGAATTACTTCAGGTGCAACTGTCTGTAGGAAGACCCCTCTTCAGGTCATTGCCAGCTATAGGACACCCTCCATGAATGAGGATGTCCACTGAGCCTACTTGGATCTACTTGAGTCAATCAAGATACAATCAAACACCCTGGTTTTGGGTGACTTTAATTACCTGTCCATAGACTGGGTAAATTATACGTATTCTAACTCACTTGTCCAAAGGTTCCTGGACTTGGTTAACTCCAATGCCCTGGAACAGCTGGTTGACACACCCACAAGGAGTTCAAACATCCTGGACCTGGTGCTCATCAACATGGGGGACCACTGCCATCCAGTGTGTGGCCATCCCTGGTGAGATCTGACCACAAATCAGTCTCGCTAGAAGTAACTATAACACAAGACCATTAGCAACAACTACACTAAAAAAACTTCTCCAAGGCCAATTACAACCTCTTTCGTGATAGCATAAATAGCTTCATAGTCCCTCCCCCCACTGATGGAACAGACACCTATGCTGAGTTATGCACCAATGCTTTATACAGTATTGACTCTACCATACCTGATATGACCAAAGCAAGATCTTCAAGGAAAAGCAAACCTGCCTGGTGGACAACTGCCATTAATAGGCTATACAAGAGGAGAAAGCAATTGCTGTCTAAGAGTAGGAAGGAACAGTCTCAAAACTGGAAACACCCCTTCCTCATCTTAAATAAGCAAATAAGACTCATAATGAAGCCCTCCAAAGCTAGCTATGAATCCAGATTAGCTTCCCTAACTGATGATAACCACAAGGTATTCTTTAGTTACATCTGTAACCTCAGAGGTAAAACCCAGATTTCCTCTGAACTCATAGTTAATGGTACTACATATATAGAACTTGTGGATATAGCAAACCTTCTGGCTGACAGGTTCAGTGAAAACTTCACTCCCCTGCCCCACCACATATACCCCAAAGCATGCCTAACACTTGTCCCCCACCTAGTATCTCCAAAAAGCAGGTCTTAAATGTCCTCTCCAGGGCCAAAAGCACAGCCTCTATGGGACCAGACAACATCCCAGGCTGTGATCTGCATGGGTTAAAACAGGAATTAGCATCACCATTGAGCACGCTTTTCAATCACAGCCTAAGCACTGGCTTTGTCCTAGCAGAATGGAAAACAGCTACTGTCATCCCTTTGCACAAAAGGGGTACATCCGCGGACCCCGGGAACTATAGACCCATTAGCCTGACCAGCCTTATCTGTAAGGCCATGAAATGAATCACCATGGACCTTATTAACAAAAATATAGGAAATCTCCAAATGCTCGACCCCACCCAGTTTGGCTTTGTCAAGGGGAGATCATGCCTATTAAACTTGGTGGACTTCCTCGAGACAGTCCCCAAAGCCCTAGACGAGGGCAGATCTGTGCATATGGCCTACCTAGACTTAGCCAAGGCATTTGATCCAATCCCCCATGCAGGCATCACTGATAAACTCACCCAGCTGGCTGTCAACCCATATATTTTCAGGTGGGTTGCTAAATGGCTCAGTGATAGAACTCATACAGTCAAAACAGGGGGCTCCACCTCCTCCAGCAGACCCATAAACAGTGGTATTCCACAGGGATTGGTTCTGGGTTCAAAATTAACTTCTACAAAGTACAGGCTAAAACTAAAAGACTGTGGCTGACAAAGTTTGCTGATGACTGCAAACTGGGAGCGATCATTGAAACTCCTAGGGATGTCAACATGCTGCAATAAGGTCTTACACAGACTAATGACTGTGCCAAAGTCATGGTCATAAACTTAATGCAAAAAATGCATTATTATCCCCTTCAGCAAGGGTGATGTTCCTGCAAACTACCACATCAATAGCAATACCCTAAGCCCACAGTCAGTGGTGAGAGATCTTGGCACACAGGTTGACAGCAACCTTAACTTTGATCACTAAGTCTCCACATTGGTAAAAAAGGCATTTTTATATTGCTCATCTCATAAGTAAGGACATTGCCTCCAGTAAAAATGAGGTTATAACCCCCCCCCCCCATACTCTTCCCTCATCAATATACTCTCTTTGTTATGTTCCTTTCCAAACACATGCAGCAAGTGGAGAGATCACAAAGGCTCCTTACAAAGAAAATTCAGGGTCTTCAAGATCTGTCTTATACCGACATACTGAAATCATTGTCACTTTACTCTGTGTCATACAGACTGCTCAAAGGTGACTTGTGCCTTGCATATAGAGCAATCTCTGACCTAGCTTTAATGGAAATACTGCACATTCACAAGTCAAATGGCACACAGGTCACCCACTCAAAGGACCTTAACCTGGTATGTGACATCAACAGAACTTGCTGGAAAGATTTGTCTCACAGAGGTTGCCCCACCTTTGGAACAAGCTTCATATTCATGTTAAACAAAGCCCATCATTGACCGTATTTAAGTGTAATTTGGATGACTGGATGGGTAACCAGAAATTCACACCGGGGTTCCACCTGTGTCGCTCTTGGACAAGGGCAGTAAGTGCTGATTTTAGTGTCTGCTTGAACCAGACACCCTTGGGAACACAGATTGAACTTGGTTAGGCATGTACGGGCCCTGGGGCCATTAGCCTAGTAACCTCCTATGATCCTATCTACAGAAGTTGTGATGCTTATGGAACTATGTACACAGGTTTCCATAAATCAAGACTGTCATGGGAAAGGCTAAGATTTTTGTAACTGTACATCAACTTCCAGAATGTAGACACCTGTAAGTGTAGTCCACACACCACCCCTGCCTATACATCATTCTAAACAACATACCATTTTAGTACTGGTTTAAGCTAATAAACTCTGAAAAAAAATATCAACTGAAAAAAAAATCTGCAACGTGATACAATAAATGATTGGTAAAAATACTAGGGCTTATAAAATTTAAACTGTGTGATAATTCATTACACAAAATAAACAAATTATTCCAAAATGAACTCTACACTATGGTGTACATGGTGCATATTTGACTATATCTGTGAATACTATCTAAATATGTAAATAAATGTTGTCCTTAACAGGCATGAATGTAAGACCTGCAAAAATGGTTTTGAAGAATGTATTATGATCATTAAATTTTGATTAAATAGCCACAACAAAATGAAACCTGAATGATTTTCCATGATGGTTTGTATCACACAGTACAATACATTACACAATATTCATACATATGTAGGGAATAGCCAACCAGACCCACTGTATTAACAAACAACTGCATGAGGCTGTGGTTTTTGGTTGCCCAGTTGCTGAGGACTTCCACCTCAGATTGATGTCAATGTCCTGCGACTGATGCAACATTAACTGACCTCTAGGGCCAGCATTAGATAGAGATGAAGGAATCACACTGCACTGCCCTCGTGGTGGTGATACACCAGTGGTCTGCACTGCATGGTGATTGTTGCCATCATTTCAGAACCATCTACTAGGTAAAGAACAGTAAGTAAACACATACCCAGAACCAGTTCCATACAAATCTCTTTGCTATAGTTAGGCATATTTACCCAGAGATGTATATGTGATCTGTTTTCACAGTTACTGATGTCTTACCTGTATGCTTATATTGTGCACAGCGATAAAAAGCCATGAAGTAAAAATGGGATTCACATCTAGATCAGGGGAGGTCATCATGCCTCTTTACTCATCCCTCATCAGACCCATAATTGAGTACAATGCCCCTTTTGGGATGTACATTACCAGACACCTGCAGCAACTGGAAAGACCCCAAAAGTACCTCACCAAGAGGATCAAAGGGCTCAAACAGATGCCATATGCTGCCCGGTTAAAGAAACTCCAGCTCTACTCAGTGGCATACCGCCTGCTCAGAGGCGATCTGTGCCTGATGTATAAAGCCATGTCCAACCCGGAAATAATGGACATGCTGCACCTCAGAAAATCCAAATCCCATCGAGCTATGCGCTTGAGAGACTTGAACCTCAGCACTAAAATAAATAGAACATGCTGGAGGGACAGATTCATAACCCAAAGGCTCCCTTCACTCTGGAATAAAATCCCAGTCCAGGTTAGGCAGAGTCCCTCATTGACTCTCTTCAAGAGGAATCGTGATGAGTGGATGGGAGATTGTAGGTTTACCTCGGGTATCACTTGTGTGTCACTGTTAGACAGAGGCACAGTATACTAACCTCTTAAAAGGGCATAGCAAAATTAATTTAAAATGGGTGGCGAAAGCCAAACACACTCTGGCTAGGCTTATAAATGCCCTAGGGCAGATAGCCTAGTATGAACCTATGAACCTATGAACCTATATCCTCTTGGAATTAGTGGAATCTGTATCTCCACGTATCCACTAAAAAAGAAAATGCCTAGCTTTATCTACCTATTCAACAGAATGCCATAAATAAATAACCAAACCAAATTAAACTAAATAAATAAAAGAATGAGTGAATGCTCAACATATTAGTACACAGATTCACTGTAACTTTACTCCTATCTCTCCCTAACTTGACATATTACAATGCTCCTGTACATAAGTAAGGACAGTGACAGCCAGTACCTGCATGACTCGGAAACGAGAAGTTTGACTGGAAATGGGGCATTACAGATTCCTTGCATTTAATTTATGTTGGATCGCTATATCAGCTGGCATATAAATCAATAGATTAGTATTCATAAGTCCATATTTGAATTCTGTTACATCCACTTCTGTTTATCCATCAACAAGCCATTAAATTATTATGTGATTTATAAGATGTACATGGAAACAGTGCAGCTTTCCTTGACATAAATGGTAAAACAACCACATACAAAAGGGCAGCATAAATCATACTTTTGCCAGTTTAAGTATCAGGGCTATGCATTGGGATATGTTTCACTCTGTTAAGATCGAAAGCTATTTGTGTATTTTTACGTGCATTTGGAATGAGAATTATTTATGCTTGTGGGTTACATATCTCATAGCCACAAGTTTTTTTAAACAGTAAAAGTTTATTTTGATGAGGTATGTCTCTGTCCACATATCCAATATCTGCATTCAAATGACCTTGAGCATGCATCCAAAACCTGAGCTGTTTATATAACAAACTTCAAGACTTTGCTTTATTCTTTAAATAAATATGTTTCCACGTATTTTAGGGAAATGCCCTTTCTCAGTCTTTTTTCTGTGTGTTAGTATCTGTCTAGCTATCTATGCAGCAAGCCACAGGACTATGTATATATGCATACCACACATTTACATGGTTAAAAATGTTCAGACACACAAGACCACATATTACAACTAGGAGTGAACTAACCAGCCCCGACTTTGTACTCCTACCTTTGTGATATGTATGCTTGTATGTATTCATACTCAACTCTCAGCAGTATATGTGTACAAGGAGGTTGACATTAAACTACAGAAACATGCTGATATAAAGTATGGCTATTTACAAGACTGAATTAACATGGAAGATTTAAGTGTAGTGTACACATGTGCAATGCTACACATATGCCCACTTGCATACACTTTCACCGTCCTCCACCCCCCCCCATACGCAGTCATACATTCTGTCTCCAGACATATCATATGCTTTACATACTAGAAATGAACATTAATTAATAATGCATTCCACTTATATACCAGCACACAGGCAGTGGCGATGCAAGACAGAAATGCCAAAGTACAAGTTTGCAACTGCACTTTGAGTGCTAAAAAAGAACAGTTCTGCAGAAAGAAAATAACCAGTAGCATTAGAAAATAATAGATTGAAATGTATAAAAGCAGGTTTAAGCTGATTAGGATTCCAAACATAAGTTACTTGTTATATAAATTATATATACATTTGGCAATCCATTTCGGGTGGATGTGAGGAGTTAGTTTTTTCTGAATATGAAAACACATTTAATACTTATAAATGAGGATAAAAACATACAGAAAATCCAAACAAAAACAACTGCTCAAATTAAAACCAGAATTTTGACCATCTGCAAGATAGACATTTACCTGAGATATTTCCGTTTTAATTCTTTTCTTCAGTCCCACTGTTATTGCTAACCACAATGTCTCTTGACTTCAGTCCCGCTGTCATCACTAAAAACAATGATTGCTCACTTCATTTCCACTTTTATCACTGAAGACACCACCCTCAGGCTTCACATTACCTTAATTTATGGTATATATGATGCTGCTAGAGACAGGCTCCCATTCTGAACTGCAGATGAGTAAACTGCAAGTAACTACAAAGTCTGTGCGTGCGTGTGTGCATGTGTGTGTGTGTGTGTGTGTGTGTGTGTGTGTGTGTGTGTGTGTGTGTGTGTGTGTGTGTGTGTGTGTGTGTGTGTGTGTGTGTGGGGGGTCATCATGCATTGCCGCAAAATTTTTTTTTCTTTTATATATAAAGATCTTTAGAGGTTTTGTACCCTGTGTAGTGTGAATGACTTTGAAAGGTGTACGAGACAAAAAGAATTGCAAAGATTGTGTGTTGGAGCAACATTATATCACATTATCAAAATCAGACCTGTGGATAAAGCATTCTCTAAAAGATTATAAATAAATAAATATGTATATATATATATATATATATATATATATATATATATATATATATATATATATATATATATAGATATATATATATTTAGGGAGCCTATTATATTTATCAGCATGTATGTCCTGGAGTATTGTCTGCCAGTAATAATAATCCTTTTAAATAGCTTTTAAAAGAGCATATGGGAAACAGTTCCAAATCAGTTCCAAGACTAAATATATAATGGATTTTTACTATATAGAGAATTATGATTGGGTCTCTGACCGTAACATATATTATGTGTTTGAGACATGGATGTCAAGAAATTCTCCCCGAGAACGAAGCTTGAGAGGTGAATCTTGGTATCCATGTTGAGAACATGTAATAGTTCACTGCAACTGGAAATCCAGTCATAATTCTTTGCAGTACATGGAGATTTATCTGCTCCATGTAATACTAGTTAGTGAAAAGTAAAATTAAAAGCAAATAAAAATCAGAGCGTGTTGTGATGACTTTGAAAGGGAATAAAGAAGCAGTCAGAGAGTGGTTGATGTCCTTATGTATTCCTGTCTAAGGGAAACAATTTAATGCAAACTACTGTATGTACTTTAACAAACAGCAGGCAGAAATGCGTGTTGAAATGAAGACAGCCCTGCTGCTGCTGTTTACTGGTCAGCACTGTCTGCTTTAGTGCAGGGTTGATGTAAGTGCATAGGGGGTGTTTAACAATTGTTAAGCACGCCTCTAAGCGTTGTTAAGGTTGGGTGTCACACTAGAGTCGCGCTGAACTAGGGTGCAGTTTAGCCATTTTTTGAGAATAATCATGGAGCTCCATGCCCTACAAAATGATTATGTTCAGGAAGGAGCCGGAATCATTGGAGATAAGGGCATAGCTAGAAATTTACAAGGCCAAGTATGTTAAAAAAATATAGATAGAAAGACAAAGAGAGATCATTTCTGCCTTACTAATACCTCCCCTCAGGATATATTTTCCACTTCCACTTTCAGAAGGGCAAAACATGCCAGGACGGCAATACATTTGCAGATGCCCATACTATCACTAGGTGTTTCTTGAAGGAATTGAGAGTGTTTCTGTGCTTATGATGCAAAGGCAGCTTGTTCCCAAGAAGAGCTAACTGTTGACTGATACATTTCTCCATCTGATGTATGCTTTTTATGTATTGGTATATGTTTAAATCTTTGAGTTTTTTGTAGCTGTTTGTTTTGTGGAAGTGCAATAGAGCTAGTGAGGTAGAGTCTTTGATCCCAACAGAATGCAAGATGTAGATTGTCCCTCATGAGCCTATAAGAGATGGCCAATAGGCATAGGGCTTCAAGCCTGCCCTGATAGCTAAGGATTTTCAGACCACTAATATCTTAGTTAAGTATTTTGGAGGCCTTTCTACATGTATGAAGAGTTTGGCCAGGAACATACTAGTTAGGGATGAGCAGAGAGGGATGGTAACTTCTTTTGACGTGGATGAGATGGCATTCAAAATTACTTGGACTATATAGAAATATTTCCTGACTGCTGTTGCTACATAGTGGTTGAAAGGGAGTTGTCGACCCAGCTGCCAAGGTATTTACTGTGTCCATGTGTAGTGGAGTACAGGGTGCACTGTAGATGATGGAGGAGGTGTATTTACCAAACGTGATGGTACTGCACTTTTTGCATTCCATTTAAGCCCTCTCGCTATAATCCATTCATTTGTAACAGTGAGTCGTCACTGTAGGGAGCGTCTATTAGGAAGAGCAGCAGTGATAATCTTATTGGCCATACGTCTAGGCTCATGGAAGGGAGATCAGGGAAGTATCTCCTATAAAGGAGGGTGCTAGCATGGAACCCCAGGGCACTCTGCTAGTTGCTTTTTCATTTTCTGAAGTGCCACATACAACTTTAACTATGTGGAGTCTGCTTTTTGCCAATTTGTACTCTAACCACAATGGGAACTAACATAAGACCTTTTAGCTTATTTACAATACCAACATAGGATATAGTTGCGAAGGCCTTGGCCAGATTCAAATATGCTGCATGGACTGAATGAATATTATTTACTGCCTCTGTGGTCTTCTCAACAAAATTTACTAAAAAATCAAGTAGGCATGACCTACCATTCAAAAACCCAAACTGTTGTGGGTTCAGTTGTATAAGGTTTTAAATATCAATTTGTGAAATCAGAGATAATGCAGTCAGTGGCCTTAGAAATTAGGTAGTTAAGTTAATGGGTCTATATTTATTGGTGTCTGTTGTAGGACAGCCTTTATGAAGGAGTATTATAACAGCTATTTCCATATCAGAAACCAAAAAGTAAAATGGTCACACAGACAAACCAAAAAATCTAACCAAGTGAGAGTTTTCACGGTGTGAAACCTTATACCTCCTTATACCTTAAGGGGTCATTTGCATATATCCCATGTGCCTCTATTACAGGATGCATAAGGTATCACAAAGTGAAAACTCTAGTTTGGCTAGGTGTTTCTTGTAGTTTTTACTATTTTCATACCAGAGTAACACACTGTAACTAAGCCCAAGTTAAAGAAGAGTCAGAAGGTTTCAGAAATTTTGATTTGTCTATGCAATAGGAACTAATGTTTTAGCTTTTGAGAGCACAATCAGGACATCTTATGGGGAGGGGTGTATTAGACTCATGGATTTGTTGGATTTCTTTGACTGTTTCTGGGGTAAAGTTAACAATAAATCTGTCTTCAAGTAACTTAGCTATGTCTTTGAGGTCAGAGTGAGTAATGTCTTTTAGTTTTAGGTCATAATACTGATTGATGCTGGTTATCAATTTCCTAATGTAATTAAAATTATTTTTAGTTATCATTGCTTTTTGAAGTTTGTTGCAATGTATGCTTCATTTGACCTTCATTATGATCTTTTTGAAAGGACTTTAAAAGTTTATTTTTTGTTAAAACAGCTTATTTGTGCTGGTGGACCACTGAGGTGGTTTATTTTTACAATTCTCATTATATTTGCTAGTGGGGATTACTATAACTGTTCACTTATGCAGGTAGGAGTAAAACTGATTTGTATAAGTGGCAGGTAAAACTGCATTGGGGGCTAGTGAAATTGTAATAGGACTTATAGTGCTCATCACAGAATTTTTTTATGTTTAAAGTCCTTACATTTGGACTTGCTTGTAAAGGAATTTCAACTTTACAGCAGAAGGTTACTAATTTGTGGTCTAATTTAAGCAGTGAGGAGGATAATATGGGACAAATGCATTTGGGATCTATGTTTTTAAGGACTAAGGTCAGAATTTTATGACCCCCAGTAGGCTGGTTAACTATTTGTTGAAAGGAATTACTATTTATGAGATGCAGGAGTCTTTGGAATACTTATTAATCAAATGATAATTGAAGCCTCCCATCATAAAGGTAGTTTTGTTAGGCTAGTTCATTGAGTACCTTTGAGGAGCTGTCATGGTGTTCTGCGGAAATTAATAATGTCCCACAGTAGACAATTGATTATTAATTTGTCTTGTTAAGGTCACTTGAAAATAACTTGTTTGTAGGTCCAAGGGAATCAACTGGAAATTATATTATTTATGACAAATATGGAATTCCCTCACAATTATATACAGACCTCAATGCACGGTAAGCACTAAACCCAGGTCTGAAGTGAGTGTTGTCATTACAGTAAAACCAAGTCTCAGTTACAGTATTTACATGCATGTGTTCACATTGCAGGATGGCCTCAAGATCATACAATTTATTATTAAGAAGTCTGACACTGAGGAGGGCAGTCTTCATCTGGTAATAACATGGATATGCTGCAACAATGTCAGTTATGTTTGGATGCCTAGTGGCCAAATCTGGCCTAAAACAAGGCACTATGAGAGCAGCAAGGGCTTTCGCCAGTACACAGAACCCATGGAATGAAAGTTGCATACTATCCTTAGTGAAGCATGTTGCACCATATTAGCACAACCTTGTTAGGTTAAAATACTGCTGAAGCCCTGGCTAACAGCTGTATATAATATGATGTGAATAGTCATTATGTTCTAGTCCTCTTTGCACATTGTGATCAGGGATGATCTAACATTATTAGAATACGTCATTTCATTAACTCCAATGACAATGTGCAGTGGCCATGGATATGCACTTCCCGACTCTCTCTGTGGCCAGTCTGGTTGAGGTGGGTATTCTGAGGCATTGTAACAATTACCTCATGTACAATGACAACTGACTTATTTTTAATAAAACAGATAGCGTATGTGAGATGTGTAAATACACTATAACACTGGAGGCAAAACTCTCTCATCCAACCAAAACTAATCCTTTAGAGGTTGTCAGTGACACTTGCATCACACCTACTGCACAGGGTAAACACCCTACACATAAAACTACTTATGCTGAAGCGCTTACAGGTAACCTTCCTAAAACACAAAGACCTCCTGCACAGTACAATCAAAGAAAGGGTTCTCAGCCATCATGTAAACTCTCTGCTAAAACACCACCCACAACTACACGTAGTAACACTCCACTGCTAAGCTTTTAAGGCAAACCAGCACAGAGCCAAATTTCCGGGTCATTGGTGATTCTATAGTGAGGCACAGCAATGTCCCCCTCACCAGACTGAATAAGGAGAGAGTCACGGTTGGCTGCCTTACCGGGGCTGGGATCCATTAAGTTACATAGGCACTCAGGTCATTGGACCACAAGTACCAGTATGACTCTGTCATAGTACATGTGGGTGTTAATGACCTGAGATGTACCTGCCTTGACTATATGAAGCAAGACATGATCAAGCTTGCTGATTATGTGTGTCTCAGGCAGGTATGAGCCTAGCACTGAGCATACTACCTTCTCCAAGGATGATGCCACGTTACCAACAGAAAATGATTGGTTTAAATAATTGTCTTATGTTCTGTGTCAGTCCAGGGGGGTGCAATATTTGACAGCCTAGGAGGACATGGCTGATGGACCACGCTGCTTTGCCAGGGATGGTCTGCACTTATCCGAAATAGGTTTTTTGATATTGGCAAAGACCTTTTCCACCCCCATAGTGCCTTTTTTTAGGCAATACCAAACGGATAAACTGACTGACTTAACTGAACTTATTAAAGGAATATCTGAAGGTGATACTGCTCAGTGCTAGAAGTCTTAACAAGAAACTCCACACCCTGCAAGCCTTCCACTTCCTGGAGAGTGTAGACATCTGTGTAGTAATGGAGACATGGTTTAAAGTCACTGAGAGTACCCCTGCAATGCAAGGATATAAGCATTTTCACACCTTTAGCCCAGTTACTGCACAGGAGGAAATATCTTAAATAACATGGCCTCTATCAGGACAATACGAGCAAAATCAAATTACTCTCCTTGGCTCACTAAACAGACAAAGTCACTCCTAAAAGAAGGGGATAAAGTGTGGCATGAATAGACCCCAAAAAAACAATAGTTACTGACCAAAAGTATCTCCAGCTAAGAAACAAAGCCAAAACCCAAATAAGACTTGATAAGAAGAATTACTATACTAGCTTACAAGCTAAATACCAAAATAATTCTCAAAAATTCTGGACCACTTTAAATAAAATACTACAACCAGGTCAAACTGAGACCCCTCAAACAACAGCAAGTAATCCCCTAGAATGTATTGCTACCCAGTTTAATAAATACTTCACAGACTTCATCAAAATCCTTACTAACCAAAACTTCCCATCACTGCCCATCGACCTAACCTCTCTACTAGATAATAACAACACATTCTCCTTAAAACCAGTTCCAACACACACCGTACACAGATACTTGCTCAGGCTAAAACCCACAACCCTGGCAGCTGACAACCTACCCTCAACATACCTAAAAATAGCAGCTGAAGCCATCTCCTATCCAGCTTCCCTACTAATTAACCATTCCATATCTGAGCAATGCATCCCCATACTCTGAAAAATTGCTCACATCATACCCCTACACAAAGGAGGTCCCTCCAGCGACTTCTCTAACTATCGGCCCATAGCAATCCTATCCCCTCTATCAAAAATCCTTGAAAGGTGTGTTCACACTCAAATACATAACCATCTCTTAGACAATAAATTACTTACAAATACTCAGCATGGTTTTTGCCCCTACCATAGTACTAACACAGCCTTTATTACTTCACTAACACCATCAGTCAACTTATAAATAAAGGTGAGCTAGTATCAGCAATCTTTTTAGACTTATCAAAAGCCTTTGATATAGTATCTCATAACAAACTGCTGACTGCCTTGTCCAAACTGAACCTAAGCTACTCCACTTTAGCCTGGTTTCAGAACTACCTCATAGATCGGCAACAAGCGGTATGGTGGAACAAAGCTCTTTCTCCCTTATTACCAGTGACTATAAGCATGCCTCAAGGGTCTGTTCTCGGGCTCCTCCTTTTTAACCTGTTTGCAAATAATCTCCATAATGCTACAACTCTAGCCACCCTTATACAGTATGCAGATGACTCCACTGTCATATGTTCTGCCCCAACTCTACCTGAACTACAGAACTTAACGCAAACATCCTTCAATGCTATTGAATCATGGTTGGCAGATACCCAATTAATCTTGAACCCAAATAAAACTAAACTCATGCTCTTCCACTCCACTAAATTCAAAACCCAATTCACTTACTTCAACATCACATCCAGTAATTAGACTTTGATTGAACCAGTACCATCCACCCAACTTCTCGGTGTTGTTATTGATCAAAATTTGAAGTTCGACTACACATTGCCCAGACTGCAAAAAAAGTACACAATAAAATAGATACCTTATACAGATGCAAAAACTACCTAACCACAAACTCCAGAATAACCACAGCCAGAACTCATCTTCTGTCAACTTTACTATATGCCTCACCCATCCTTACCAACCTCTCCAAATCAGACCTAAGCAAGCTAGATGTCTGGTATAATAAGATAGCTAGATTTTGCCACTAGCTGTCCTCCTAGAACCCATCATTGTAAGGCCCTAAAACAACTACCTTGGTTAGAACTACCCCATCAACTCATTCTCATGCAACTCTCTACCGCCCACCAAATGTACCATAAACCCGATAAAATACCAGCTCTACAAGGCCTCCTCAATCCCCATATAAGTACCCGTCTGCTAAGATCCACTAATAAAGCTCTAATTGAAGTAACCAGGAGTAAAAATAGCTCAGGTGACTCTCTACACTCCTACTACATTGCTAAACTGTGGAATGCCTTACTACTTGAAATTAGAACTATAACTAACTTAAAAAACATCAAGCATCACATTAAAGCCCTCCTCACCAATTCCTGGACTTGTACATGTACTGGGCATGGGTAGCCCAAACCATGGAACTAGCTGATTTTAAAATTTTAATTGCATATGTAATGAGTATTGAATTTAAGCCATATAACTACCTTATGTTGTTTATTTTTTTCTTTCTCACTGTTAATATCTACCAGATTTTAAGTCTTCAGTTTGCTATGCTACCTGTATATAAGACTAAGTATCATAATTGCACTCTTATTGTATACAATGTCACTACCTGCTACTAGTGTAAGAACCATCTTCTAGAAGCATTGTTATACAAGATTATTGGTCTTGTCTCCCACTTGACCAATTTATTCTGTTGTAGTCTTTTTACCATTATGAATGTCTGTTACTACTTATTTCTTTATTGTATTATACAATTTTATTTCTAATAACAAAATAGTTTACTAGCAATGGAGCTTTTCTCCCCCGGGCCTCCACTGAAAAAGGTTTTTATGCCCAGTCGGACTCTCCCGATAAACAAATGTAAAGTAAATAAATAAATAAAATAATAAAGGTGGAGGAATGTCAGTCTATATTAAGACTCACATCCAGACTAGTTAAAAGTGTATGACCCACTGGAACTCATACATATGCCACTCAACATAAACAGGGTATCATACCATATCCTTGCAATATATAAATCCCCCTCCATGTCCCAGAAAACCCATACTACCTATTTCAATGTATTAGAGTCCCTCATTGCTCAACCCAGTACAATATTCATGGGGGATCTGAAGTACCCATCTATAGATTTGGAATCCTACACCACTTCTAATGCACAAGCCTAGCGATTCCTAAATTTTGTAAATACCAACATCCTAGAACAGTTGGTCCATTCTCCTACCAGAGGTACAAACGTCCTTGATCTTGTATTCACGAACATGGGGGAGGGGGGTCAATGTTCCTAACCCAATGTAATATCTTCACTAATCAGATCTGACCATAAGGCAGTATTACTTGAAATAAAAATTAAATCTGGGAATCCAGCAAAACCAAAAACCTTAGGAACTATTCCAAGGCTAACCATTCTCTACCAGCAACACCTTGTCTAAATTCCAAGCACCCCAAACCCAGTAAACACTATAGCATGCACTGAGAAATTTACAAAATCTCCGTACAGCCATATTGATAGCTGTATAGAGAGCAGTGCCCACTCATATTATTTATTTTATTTTACATTTGTTTACCGGGAAAGTCCAACTGGATATATGTCCATTTTCAGCAGAGGCCCGGGGAGAAAAGCTCCAGAAAGCAGAGTATAAATACATTAGGAACAACAGAAACATTTAGAGATAAGTATAATATGCAGTTTTCAGTAGGGTGACAAACATGGATAAAACATAGCAGACAACATCAAAATCATGCGGCTTCAATTTCAGACAATAATATACTGAGTTATGGGCTAAGTCCCTTCAAGAATTCGTACACTTATTAGAGTATAAGATTGAAATGCTTAGAGAGAGTTTGCAGGAACAGCGGGTGGTGATTAGTTGGGGTTTAAGCAGGGACACTGCCAATGCTGTTGGAAGTGTAGTTTGAGGCTTTTTTTGAACTGGGTTAAAGAGGATTGGTGAGTAAGTTTGGCAGGTAGCATATTCCAAGTTTTGCCTACTGAGTTGGGGAATAGTGAGTGCCCAGCCACATTTATGCTCTTAGTTGTTTGTACCAGCAGTTTGTCAGCAGAGCGTAGTGTCAGGTTGCTGTATGGTTTGATGATCTTATTTAGTGCTGGTGTTTTTTCTGGTTGATATAGTATTTTGTGGGTTATTATAAGTTGGTTGTATCGGAGAAGACTGGGTCACTCCAGCCATCCTAGTTGAGTTAGGTTGATACAATGGTGGGTCCTAGAGGTAGCACCTGTAGAAAATCTAGAAATATAGTTGTAACAACTAGCAAATTTGGTAAGGGTGTCTTGGTTCAGGTTAGTGAAGAGGGAGGGGGGGAGGCATAGTGGAGGGTAGAAAGTAGGTGGGACTGAGCGATAGTGGTTCTTGCAAAAGGAGTGAGGAAGGGTTTGATCCTGTATAGGGAGCCCAGTTTTTTGTTGGCAGATTTGATGGTTTTATTGACATGGATATCATATTTTAGGGCGTTATCGACTGTGATGCCCAGGAGTTTTGTGTGAGTATCTGGGGATATAATTGTGCCGTTGTTGGAACTTATAGTAAAGAATGGTGAGGAGGATTTGCAGGTGGAGGAAAAGATAAGCAGTTTAGTTTTGTTGGGGTTTAATAGAAGCTGATGGTTTGCAAACCATTTTTCTACATCATTGAAGTTATTCTGGGTTAGGGTCATAAGCTCAGTTGAGGAGGAGGCGGTACATATTAAAGTAGACTCGTCCATGTATTTTATGCAGGTGGCCTTGGGGGTGATGGTGGGTTGGTCATTGATAAAGACTGAGAAGAGTAGTGGTCCTAGTATGGAGCCTTGGGGGACTCCTAGAGTAATGGGTAGACCTGTGGATAGGGTATTCTGCCATAAAACTGCTCGTTGTCTATCAGACAGGTAAGATTGGAACCATTTAATAGAGCTACTATTCAGTGACAGTTTCTTCAGGGTACGGAGAAGCAGTTGGTGACTGACCATATCAAAGGCCTTAGAGAGATCTAGGAAGAGAGCTGAGGTAAGTTTGTTATTGTTTCGGTTGGTGTTGATAGAGTTAGAGAAGGATAGGAGGGCTGATGTGGTGCTGTGGTGTGGCCTAAAACCATGCTGAGAGTTGGCCAGTAGTTTATTTTGGGTGAGATAGTGCATTAATTGGATGTGGATGCACTTTTCCATAATTTTGGCCAGTGGTGATAGTATGGCTATTGGTCGGAAGTTTGAGAGGTCTAAAGAATTCCCTCCTTTATGAAGGGGAATGACA
This sequence comes from Protopterus annectens, assembly GCF_019279795.1. Taxonomy (NCBI): domain Eukaryota; kingdom Metazoa; phylum Chordata; order Ceratodontiformes; family Protopteridae; genus Protopterus; species Protopterus annectens. Next base: position 814,899,062 of record NC_056750.1, read on the forward strand.
TGAAAAATCTTCCAGAGAGAGGGGATAGTGGCTTCAGTCAAGGTGCGGTTTATTATGATCAAGACAGGGTATGCAATGGCATCTGCCCTTTTTTGTAAATATTCTGGTGGGAGGAGATCAGCTGCCAGGGTAGTGGGCTTTAGTTTGTTAATTAGAGATTGGATGGTCGATGTAGATACAGGTTGGAAGGCGAAAGGGAGTGGGGTAGTGGTTGTGCAGGAGTTTTGAAAGGAGCTGGATGGGGGTAGTTGGCTAGCTAGTGATTGGATGGTTTTGGTATAAATGTTCTTAATGATGGTAGCAGTTTCCTCTGGAGTTTTAAGGTCTCAAGTTGAGGGGGTGGGGGTGGAGGTTTGGCCAGGGTGGAGCAGTTTGTTTATGCCTGCCGAAAATTTTGAGGTTTGTTCTGGTGTTTTTGCTGAAGGTGTTGATAGAAGTTTTTTTTTGTATAACAATATGGCTTTCTTGGTATCATTCCTTAGTTGTCAGAATTTAATATGGTCAAGTGGGTCTTTGGAGGTGTGCCAGTTGTCCCATGCTTTATTTCTTGCTATGATTTTAGTTTTGGTTACTTTAGAGAGCCAGGGGGCTGTCTTGGTTTTGGCTCTAAGGGTGCAGATAGGAGCATGGGAATCTAGAATGGAGAGAAATTTAGAATTAAAATAGTCTACAGCATCATCTAGTGGAAGTTCTTTAAGTATGGTCCAATTGCATGCTCTGAGTTAATTCTGAAAGTCAGTGGAGTTAAAGTTCTTGTTGTTTCTGACAGATTTATAAAGAACTTGGTGGTGGTTATTTACTTTATGCGTAATGATGTAAGTGAGTAGGTGGTCACGTATACCATTTGGGAGGGTACTCGTGTTATACAGGTCTGGGTGATTGTTGATAGGAATCCAGTCCAGGATACTGCCTTTGTAGTTGGACTTATTTATTCTGGTGGGTGAGGATACAAGTTGGGTATAGCCATGAAGGTTTATATGGGTGGTGGAAGATTCAGAGGAATAATTGTTCCAGTCAATATTAACATCTCCTAACACCATAGTTTCATGGGGATATGTGTCGGAAAGCCATTGTAGAAAGTCTTCTAGGGTATTTGCATTGTTGCCTGGGGGGATATAAATGCAGGCAATGAATATAGATTTACTTTTGTTAAGCTGTAGTTTGCTAACTAGGGCTTCTGCATTATTGAACAAGGGGGGTTGCTGTGGGGCTAGAGTGACATCTATTGTGTTTTTAAACAGAACTGCTACTCCTCCACCTTTCCTGGTGTTTTGGTCTAGTCTAAGTATGTTGTATCCTGGTGGGATAACCTCATCATTTTTAGTTCCTGCTTTTAGCCAGCTTTCTGAAAGACACAGCACATCAGGTGTGTAGGTGGCTAAAAGGCCATGAAGATTATGGACCTTGTTGTTAATACTCCTGATGTTTAGGTGACAGGTCAGGAGACAGTTAGGGAATGATAGTGGGCTGGGAGCTTGTGGGAAGGGTGGATCCAGGGTTAGGGTGGATGTCTCCATCCCTCATCAGAGTAAGTTGTAACGTGATTATTAGTTTCAGCACTTTACTTATTATTTTATGATAATATCTAGTTGGTGGTTGTTAAAAGTGGAGAGGACAGGTTTTTAGTGAGGTAGGGGTTGGTCTGATTCACTCAGGGTGGGAGCAGAGATGGTATGAGATATGGGGTGTTGAAAGCCACGATAGGGCTGGTTTTCATAGATGTTGAGAAGATATAGCCCAGGCAATATAACTGGGAGGAACATAATTGGTCTCATCTTGATAGTAGTGGTACTTGGTAAGGAATGTGGGTGGAGAATTAAGGGGGGGTTGTTGGCAGGAAAGGGTGGTGTATATGTATTGTAGGTTTGTTTGTTTGTGTTTTTGTGTTTGTGTGTGTTTTGTTTGTTGTGGTGTGGGTTGGATGATGTATGTGTTGTGTGGTGTATGGTGTGTTTATGTGCATGAGTATATATATATATATATATATATATATATATATATATATGAATAGCCATATCATCTATATAAGTATACAGTCAGGGAAGTTAGGAGAGTAGTCTGTTTTATAAGGACAGAGAGGAGAAAATAGGAGAGGGCAGAGCCTTGATAAATGAAGTTTGCATCAACATTGTTCTTCAAGTGAAAGGGTAAGAAAGCAGGCATGCAGCTGGCATGCAAAATATAAATAAACTCCAAAACTCTGTGATACCGTACTGTAAATCCACACTAGCGATTTCAAAGCTATCAGTATTTAATAGCCAGATGTAGCTATCACTGGTTCCCAGTGCCCAGAGATGTGTCAGATCAGATTTCTAGCACGATGCATAAAATAATATTTTGCAGTTCTAGAGACAAATTCATGGCCAATCTATAAAGTCACTTTTGAAGAAGGTTTTGAAAAAAAAGTCTACCTTTTTCCAGAAGGTATGATCATAAAAAAATCTACTTGAAAATTTTGCAAATCTTAACTTATTCACTTCTAATATTTTGATATTAAATAATGAACAACCTTGTTTTTATGTATAAAGTTGATATACATCAGTCATGAAGAAACTGTTGCTAATTTAGCATTCTCATTTTATACTCATGCCTTTTGTATATTTTGTCCTGGAGAGATAACTCCTGTATATAGTTATTTATTTACTATTTGATAATTGGGTAGGAGGGCTTGTCTGTTGACCCTTTTCAGATATGAACTGGGTGCTAAGACATTATTTACATAACAGAAAAGCAGTACAGAGATCTGATACTCTATATTAATCTAGCATTCTTATAATAAATCCAGTGAGATACCTGGAAAAGATAATTGGAAGGAAAACAAATCATGCCAAGATTTTAGGATCCTTCTAGGAATATGAATCTCTATATCGACATGGTGTTATGAAATCTATATACAGTTTATACAGTATGTACAAAGTATGTACAAACACATGCACCAACTGGACCATCCACAGGGGTACCTTACCAAAAGGATACAAAGCCTAAACAATATGTCCTACAAGGACCTACTCAAAGCCCTGCCACTATACTCGATTTCCTAAAGACTGCTAAGAGGTGACCTATGTCATCCTCCAACCCACTACTGATGGATTTAGCAAGTGAAATGGCACCAGAGATAGTCATTCTAGGAATCTGAACTTCTGCAAAACCAGAAGAATGGTTTGGAGAGACAGGTATATCTTGCAGAGGATACTGCTGCTATGGAACAGACTCCTCAGCCACATAAAACAAAACTCTTCCCTGTCCGTATTGAAAAATAACTTGGCTTTATGCATGGGTTAACGACAATTTAACCCAGGACTGTCCCCGGTACTACTAATGGATTGAAGCAGATCCTAAATGCTTTATCCCATGCATAGGTCTCCTCAGATTGGCTTTGGCAGGATCCCAGTTACTGTCACTAGGGGTAACATATAGTTATCGACCACAGGATTGGTAAGGACAATCTATAATCACATGGTAAAGGTTAATTCAAGCACCAAAAGTGAAGTTGGATAGGTTTAAAATGGCCTGCAAGGGTGGCTAGCCTAGTACGTATGTATGAACCTATGAAACTATACAAATATTTGGGTCAGTGAAGATTATATGCTGAGGTATCTGTATTCTCCCAGTGATGATATCAGCATGGGTTGGGAAGGAAAGGGATAGGTCCAGAGTAAGAACAAGTTATCTGTATTCTCCTAATGATGACATCCGCATGGATTGGGAAGGAAAAGGATGGGTCCAGAGTAAGTCTGAGTTATCTGTAGTCTCCCAGTGATGACATCAACATGGGTTGGGAAGGAAAGGGATAGGTCCAGAATAAGTCTGCAGTATCTGTATTCTCCCAATGATGACAGCATGGATTGGGAAGGAAAGGGATGGGCCCAGAGTAAGAACGAGGTATCTATATTCTCCTAATGATGACATCAACATGGATTGGGAAGGAAAGGGATGGGTCCAGAGAAAGTCTGAGGTATCTGTATTCTCACAATGATGAATCAGTATGGATTGCGAAGGAAAGGGATTTGCCCAGAGTAAGTCTGAAGAATCTGTAGTCTCCCAGTGATGACATCAGTATGGATTGGGAAGGAAAAGGATGGGTCCAGAGTAAATCTGAGGTATCTGTATTCTCCCAGTAATGACATCAGTATGGATTGGGAAGGAAAGGGATGGGTCCAGAGTAAATCTGAGGTATCTGTATTCTCCCAATGATGACATCAGTATGGATTGGGAAGGAAAGTGATGGGTCCATAGTAAGACAGAGGTATCTGTATTCTCCCAATGATGACATCAGCATGGATTGGGAAGGAAAGGGATGGGCCCAGAGTAAGAATGAGGTATCTGTATTCTCCTAATGATGACATCAGCATGGATCTGGAAGGAAAGGGATGGGCCCCGAGTAAAAACGAGGTATCTGTATACTCCTAATGATGACATCAGCATGGATTCGGAAAGAAAGGGATGGATCCAGAATGAGCCTGAGATATCTGTATTCTCCCAAGGATGACATCAGCATGGATTGGGAAGGAAAGGGATGGGTCCAGAGTAAGACTGACGGATCTGTATGCTCCCAATAATGACATCAGCATGGATTGGGAAGGAAATGGATGAGTCCAGAGTAAGTCTGAGGTATATGTATTCTCCCAATGATGACATCAGCATGGATTGGGAAGGAAAGAGATAGGCCTAGAGTAAGTCTGAGGTATCTGTAGTCTCCCAATGATGACATCAGTATGGGTTGGGAAGGAAAGGGATGGGTCCAGAGTACGTCTGAGATATCTGTATTCTCCCAATGATGACATCAGTATGGATTGGGAAGGAAAGGGATGGGTCCAGAGTAAGTCTGAGGTATCTGTATTCTCCTAATGATGGCATCAGCATGGATTGGGAAGGAAAGGGATGGGTCCAGAGTAAGAACAAGCTATCTGTATTCTCCTAATGATGACATCAGCATGGATTGGGAAAGAAATGTATGGATCCAGAGTGAGACCGAGATATCTGCATTCTCCTAATGATGATATCAGTATGGATTGGGAAGGAAAGGGATGGGTCCAGAGTAAGAACAAGCTATCTGTATTCTCCTAATGATGACATCAACATGGATTGGGAAAGAAATGTATGGATCCAGAGTGAGACTGAGATATCTGCATTCTCCCAATGATGACATCAGCATGGATTTGGAAAGAAAGGGATGGATCCAGAGTAAGAACAAGGTATCAGTATTCTCCCAATTATGACATCAGCATGGTTTGGGAAGGAAAGGGATGGGTCCAGATTAATTCTGAGTTATCTGTATTCTTCCAATAATGACATCAGTATGGATTGGGAAGGAAAGAGATGGGACCAGAGTAAAAATGAGGTGTATGTATTCTCCCAATGATGACATCAGTATGGATTGGGAAGGAAAGGGATGGGTCCAGAGTAAGTGTGAGGTATCTGTATTCTCCCAATGATGACATCAGCATGTAATGGGAAGGAAAGGGATGGGTCCAAAGTAAGTCTGAGGTATGTATATTCTCCCAATGATGACATCAGCATGGATTGGGAAGGAAAGGCATGGGTCCAGAGTAAGTCTGCCATTTCTGTATTCTCCCAATGATGATATCATTATGGATTGGGAAGGAAAGGAATTTGTCCAGAGTAAGTCTGAAGTATCTGTATTCTCCCAATGATGACATCAGTATGGATTGGGAAGGAAAGTGATGGGTCCAGAGTAAGAACGAGATATCTGTATTCTCCCAGTGATGACATCAGCATGGATTGGGAAGGAAAGGGTTGTGTCCAGAGTAAGACAGAGGTATCTGTATTCTCCGAATGATAACATCAGCATGGATTGGGAGGGAAAGGGATGGGTCCAAAGTATGTCTGAGGTATCTGTTTTCTCCTAATGATGACATCAGCATGGATTGAGAAGGAAAGGGATGGGTCCAGAGTAAGACCGAGGTATCTGTATTTTCCCAATAATTACATCAGCATGGACTGGGAAGGAAAGGAATTAGTTCAGAGTAAGTCTGAGGTATCTGTATTCTCCCAGTAATGACATCAGTATGGAATGGGAAGGACAGGGATGGGCCAGAGTAAGAATGAGGTATCTGTAGTCTCCCAGTTATGACATCAGTATGGGGTGGGAAGGAAAGGGATGGGCCCAGAGTAAGAATGAGGTCTCTGTACTCTCCCAATGATTAAATCAGTATGGGGTGGGAAGGAAAGGGATGGGCCCAGAGTAAGAATGAGGTCTCTGTAGTCTCCCAATGATGACATCAGTATGGGTTGGGAAGGAAAGGGATGGGCTCAGAGTAAAAACGAGGTATTTGTATTCTCCCAATGATGACATCAGCATGGATTGGGAAGGAAAGGGATGGGTCCAGAGTAAGTCTGAGGTATCTGTATTCTCCCAATGATGAAATCAGTATTTATTGTGAAGGAACGGGATGGGTCCAGAGTACATCTGAGGTATCTGTAGTCTCCTAATGATGATATCAGTATGGATTGGGAAGGAAAAGGATGGGTCCAGAGTAAGTCTGAGATATCTGTAGTCTCCCAATGATGACATCAGCATGGATTGGGAAGGAAAGGGATGGGTCCAGATTAAGACTGAGGTATCTGTATTCTCCCAATGATAACATCAGTATGGATTGGGAGGGAAAGGGATGGGTCCAGATTAAGAACGAGGCATCTGTAGTCTCCCAATGATGACAACAGTATGGGTTGGGAAGGAAAGGGATGGGCCCAGAGTAAAAATGAGGTATCTGTATTCTCCCAATGATGACATCAGTATGGCTTGGGAAGGAAAGGGATGGGTCCAGAGTAAGTCTGAGGTATCTGTGTTCTCCCAATGATGACATCAGTATGAATTTGGAAGGAAAGGGATGGGCCCAGATTAAGAATGAGGTATCTGTAGTCTCTCAATGATGACATCAGTATGGGTTGGGAAGGAAAGGGATGGGCCCAGAGTAAGTCTGAGGTATCTGTGTTCTCCCAATGATGACATCAGTATGAATTTGGAAGGAAAGGGATGGGCCCAGATTAAGAATGAGGTATCTGTAGTCTCTCAATGATGACATCAGTATGGGTTGGGAAGGAAAGGGATGGGCCCAGAGTAAAAACGAGGTATCTGTATTCTTCCAATGATGACATCAACAGGGGTTGGGAAGGAAAGGGATTGATCCAGAGTAAGAACGAGGTATCTGTAGTCTCCCAATGATGACATCAGTATGGGTTTTGAAGGAAAGGGATGGGCCGAGAGTAAGAACGAGGTATCTGTAGTCTCCCAATGATGACATCATTATGGATTGGGAAGGAAAGGGATGGGTCCAGAGTAAGTCTGAGGTATCTGTAGTCTCCTAATGATGACATCAGCATGGATTGGGAAGGAAAGGGATGGGTCCAGACTAAGTCTGAGCTATCTGTATTCTCCCAATGATGACATCAGTATGGGTTTGGAAGGAAAGGGATGGGCCCAGAGTAAGAACGAGGTATCTGTAGTCTCCCAATGATGACATCATTATGGATTGGGAAGGAAAGGGGTGGGTCCAGAGTAAGTCTGAGGTATCTGTAGTCTCCTAATGATGACATCAGCATGGATTGGGAAGGAAAGGGATTTATTTATTTATTTCCAGTTTGATAACCGGGGAAGTCCACTGGGCCCGAAAGCCCGTTTTCAGTGGAGGCCCGGGGAGAAAAGCTCCATAATAATACATTACACACAAAAACACTCTGTGTTCTAACAGCTTAACACTTTAACAATTTCCAAAAATGTAGTACATTTGGCAGTATCCTTCATAAATTAATATAATTATGCAACTGTATTGTTAGTGTAGTAGAGAGAGATAAAAGGAAATTATATATAGATCTTGAATGCAAGAGCAGTAAAACAGAGGAGAAGTGAAGGAGATGCAAAGAATTTAAAGGAGAAGAGGTGTCAGGAGGAAGATGAAAAAGTACAGATAGACTAATATTCATGTTGTGTTTGAGTCAAAAGTACACCTTATGAAAAAGGCAAAAGATTCAATTGTGAGACTAGACCTGCAAGTGGGCAGTGGGAGGAGAACGCTTAAAAGGAATAAATACAGGGTTTAATCAGGAAGAGAGTGGAGATAAAGAAGTAGAGGGAGGGTGCCAAGGTGAGAGTTAGAAGAAGGGGGACCAGAGGGGGGGGGAAGGATGTATTAAGATCTAGGTAGGAAGTATACAATTACATTTCCAGTTTTGGGAGAGGTGAGAATGGAGAAGAGCTTTGAAGTGTTCATAGCTTGTAGTGACTCTTAGAAGGGAAGGAAGCAAGTTCCATTTTTTAGCTGTAGTATAGGAAAGTAGAAGTTGGCCAGGGGGTCGTTTGGGTTTGTATACTGAAATACGATTCTGGAGGCTGGATCTTAGGGGCCTGAGAGGAGTATATAAGGGCAAGATGTTCCTACTACTGGGATGGGTCCAGACTAAGTCTGAGCTATCTGTATTCTCCCAATGATGACATCAGTATGGGTTTGGAAGGAAAGGGATGGGCCCAGAGTAAGAATGAGGTATCTGTAGTCTCCCAATGACAACATCAGTATGGGTTAGGAAGGAAAGGGATGGGCCCAGAGTAAGAACGAGGTATCTGTAGTCTCCGAATGATGACATCAGTATGGGTTGGGAAGGAAAGGGATGGGCCCAGAGTAAAAACAAGGTTTCTGTATTCTCCCAATGATGAAATCAGCATGTAATGGGAAGGAAAGGGATGGGTCCAAAGTAAGTATGAGTTATCTGTATTCTCCCAGTGATGACATCAGCATGGACTGGGAAGGAAAGCGATTGGTCCAGAGTAAGTCTGAGGTATGTATATTCTCCCAATGATGACATCAGCATGGATTGGGAAGGAAAGGGATGCGTCCAGAGTAAGTCTGTGGTTTCCATATTCTCCCAATGATGACATCAGTATGGATTTGGAAGGAAAGGGATTTGTCCAGAGTAAGTCTGAGGTATATTGATTCTCCCAGTGATGACATCAGCATAGATTTGGAAGGAAAGGGATGGGCCCAGAGTAAGAACAAGGTATCTGTAGTCTCCTAATGATGACATTAGCATGGATTGGGAAGGAAAGGGAGAGGTCCAGAGTAAGACCGAGGTATCTGTATTCTCCTAATGATGACATCAGCATGGATTGGGAAGGAAAGGGATGGGTCCAGAGTAAGAACAAGGTATCTGTATTCTCCTAATTATGACATCAGTATGGATTGGAAAGGAAAGGGATGGGTCCAGCGTAAGTCTGGGGTATCTGCATTCTCCCAGTGATGACATCAGCATGGATTGGGAAGGAAAGGGATGGGCCCAGAGTAAGTCTGAGGGATTTGTATTCTCCCAATGATGACAACTGGTAGGGGTGGTGTTTTATGAGGTGAGAAAAATTACATTATATTTGTTTTTGTGGTTGATCAGGAGTTCATTGGATTCAGTCCATTGGCAGGAATCAGAGAAGCTTTGTTGGAGTTGAGATTGCAAGTTGTTACGATCTTTACTGGTCTGTAGTAGGAATATGACATCCACATATAGAATTACATAGAATGATGGGAGATCCTCTGTGAAGTTATTAACAAATAGTGAGTGAGGATAGTAAGGTTCCAAAAGCTGAGGCTTGTGGGACACCAGTGTTTAGTTAAGTATGTGATGATAGCTGTTTTTGGGGGGGCACTTTGAGTGCTCATTTCCAAACTAACTTGGAAGCATTTCATGACAGCTTGTCCAAGGTTACATCTCATTGGTTTGTAGAGGAATAAATTATGGTTTACAGTTTCAAATGCGCTAGACTTGTCAAGAAAAGTGGCAACAATAATATACCCATCATTACTGTCCCATGTTGTATCAATGACAACTGTTGCTGATCATAGTGTAGTAGCTGTACTGAAGCCATTTCTGAATCCACGCTGCTTATTAAGCAGGAGGCCATAGATGATGATGTGTTTAAAAATATGAATCTTTTCAAAGATCTTTTGCAAGAGAGCAACAGTTAACAACTGGCCTAAAATCTTTGTGTTCTTTTGGTAATGGCATTTTAGGGAGAGGGCTTATCTGGCGTGTTTGTGGGGCCATTATTATCCATGTAGTGAGGGACAGATTGTAAATTTATATAAGCGCCATGGCTATTTTGTCTTCTGCTCTTTTGAGGAAGGTTGTTTGGAGCACACTGAATCTGGAGAAGAAAGAGCTCAAGATATTCACCAATGTTTTAGTATCCTTAGCAGACTTCAGCGGTGCAAAAGATCACAGCATATTGTGCATATTATATGTTGAAACATTTAATTAAACAGTCTGCAGATTCTTGCTATACTATATAGTCTCATGAAAGAGAATGGACTCTTGAATCTAATACACCAATATTGTCAGATAAAGCAACATAAAGAATTTTTTCAGAAATTACAGATGGTTTGCTAATGTAGGGCCTCAATGGTTACCTGTGTTAGTGATGAGCTGGACTGGACAAGTGGCCTGCGTATTCAAAGGCTGGACATGGTGGGGAAATAATGTTACTTTCACCTGCTCTGCCCCCCTTGAGTGTGCCTATGAAATGAATTTAATTGATGAGTCATCTGCAAGGGGACAAGACTAGCAGACAGGTTGTATCACTTGTATAATTGAGAAAGTTTTGCAAGGTGACAAAATTGGCAGACAGGTTGTATCACTTGTATAACTGAGTATGTGATGTCTCCTCTTTGGGTATATTGCCAATAATGCACTCACCCTTTGCGCTCAAGCCATGACAGATTGGGGAAGAATTAGGGCATATTATAATAACAAAAATTCCTCAGAAACATATATATAGATAATTCTCTTGATATAGGCAAGTTGTGCTGGACACATATATGTTTTACATAGCAGGTTGGCCAGGGTCTATAATTGTTACCAATATTCAGTGTATTATTTTCTGCATCATTTTATAGTCCATAATTAGAAGACTCAAAGTCCTTCAGTTTTAATTAAGTCTCTGTTTTTAAGTAAACAAAATAAGTAACCCATCAATATATCTGATGGTGTATCCTGCCAAAGTACATATAATTCAGTTGTTAGTTACATCTGTTTTGCTACTTTACAAAACATTTCAGAAGATTTAAAAGCATCTCATATGGGCCAAGACTGTTCTCAACAAGATATCTGGCCAAGAATGATGTTAGTAACCATCTGTAATTCATTATGTTAAGGCATGGTTTAGTCAATACTCCACTGTACTGAAATGTAAATCTTTATTTTGTTTTTCTAATCATCCTTATAAAGCATGTTTGTATTATTGCTAAACTTTCTTTTTTGTACTAAATGTATTAAAGTTTTCTTTCTTTAAACTGAATAATTTTGACTTTGATTTATTTCATGTGCAGTTTCAAATGACAAACAACCACTTCCTGTACTGTTTTCACATGTATTTTCTCATATTAGTTGGATCTATTACTGATGTTCTGTAAACATTTCATAATACTATTTTACACTTCAAAAATAATTAGTCTAATTTCTCTCCAACATATTATCAGTATATTAATCTGAATCACCCGCTATTCATGTATAATCTTAAACCAGATATTTAACTGGATTGATACAAATACTACTAGCTTCTTAATTTTTATTTTTTTTTGGCAACGTGCCACTGTATAAATCCATTAGTTATTAAATCATGTAGTAGTATTTCCACATGGTATGAAATACTTTTTTGACGATACTGTTGATAGTTTCATAATTTAAGGGATTACAGAGATCTGTGATATATGCTGTCATCATTCACAGAATTAATGCAAGTACAAAGTTTTCCTCCATATGTCCAAAGAAACACATTTTTATTTTTATACAGAACTAAACAGAGTGCAAACTATTGTTTAACGGAGAAGAGTATATACTTTTCTTTAAGACGTTTACAGGGCCACTTTCTTTCAAACATGTTATCGTTCACAGAACCTTTGGACAGTGTCATAGGAATCATATGACGTACAAGGCAATGTGACCAGCATCCATGTGTGCCTTGCCAATAACCACCCTCAGGCTCTATCAACTTTTTCAGGGATGGCAAGGCCTGTAAATCCCCGAGAGTATTTTAGGGCATCCGTCCAATTACTCAAGCTATGTTTAAAATCTTTCTTGGAATTAAATGGCTCGTCATGCAAGGGGATGTGCTGGGTAATGAACAGAGCTCTCTATTTAGTTTTGGTTATTATCTGATGTAGATTGAAATTTCTTGTTCTAGTGATTGTAGCATAATTATTGTCCACTATTTGATATCTTAAGAAAGAGGGGGGTCATTTATAATAGGACCCCGGAGAGCATGGAAGGCCTCTAGAGCCTATACAACATAGAGTGCAAGGATAATGATTTCACCCTTTCACAATAACTAAGATTTTTGAGTCTTGAGATTATTTTTATGAGCTTTTTTTTTTTTTTTTTTTTTACTTTTGTTATATGTCTACTGAGATACATGCCAAGGGATGCATTGTTTTCTCTGATGGATTTAACTAGGGTAGATTACAAAGGAACAATAACTTCCTTTATGATTACTTGTGAGATATAGATGGATTTTCTGACTATATCTACTGCATGGACATTGAAGGATAGGGAGCCAGAGACCCAGGTGCTGAAGTCCCTGATCACAGTCTCACTGTGTCAAATGCTTCTGATAGCTCCAAGTAGGCAACATGACAGTGTGACTACTTTCCACCACCAACATGACCTTTTCAAAGAAGGGTACAAGATTTAGCAGACACAATCTACCCTTAAAAAATTTAAATTGTTCCAGTTTGAGCCTGATCAAATTTTTAACACTTGATTTATGAGGTCAATGATTATGCATTTTATGGCTTCATAGAAAAGACTATTTCAGCTAATGTGTCTGTAGTTCCTGGGACAGTGGTGAAGACACCCTTTTGGAGGGGCTTCACCACCAGTATGGCATGACTTGGGAATGTATCCTGTGAGAAGGCATTAGCTGAACAACTTAAGGAGGGAATCAGAAAGAACCTGCTTGGGACTATTTAGTAGACAACCAGGTATACTGCTAGGACCAACTGAAGAGGTGTTTTTGGTCTTGGAGAGTACTTTAAGGATATGATCCTTGTAGACAGTGATGAAAATGACTCAGGAGTGTTTGGAGTGGGGATTTGCTACTATGCTGGCAATGTTTTTAGGAGTTATTAATCCACAGTGTTCTAATGTAAATAATGATTTATAATTATCCTTGGCCTCAGAAGCTAGCCTATACTCATTAGAGGTCTTTAAAGTTGCTGCCAGTGTCTTGGTGAGGCATTTTATATTACCACTATGAAATGAGGTTATGGCTTTACAAGGTAATCCAAGCTGTTTCTTCCATCGATTGTATAATTTGTTAATGTCTAACTGACCATTAGAGTGGTTTGTTTTTGAATTTGCTGTCATATTTGGTTCTGTTGGGGACTGTACTGTTAATGCATTTATCTAAATGAATATAAAGATCCTTGCATAGGAGGCTGCATATTCTAGATTGCACACTGGAGCTGACATGAGCAATTTTATAGATTTCATCATAAAATTGTAAAAGGTTTGCTGTTTTGAAGTCTCTAAAGAGGATGTGTTGGTTACCAGGGAGTGGATGCCCTTATGGTAAAAGTATCCAGTTTGTGGTATGACTTAATTAATGAAGGGTCAACCCAAGGCAGAGAACATGCTGGGGCTGAGTTTGTGAGAACTAGGTTCAGAATATTACATGCCAAAGGGTGCATTATATTCTATGTGGGATCTAACCAGGGCAGAGTTAAAGGAACTAAACCTTCATCAGCAGGTAAATAAGACACATTGGCATGATACATTCATATCTCAGCATATCTTTCACCTCTGGAGCAAATTTCTGCTACATGTCAAGCAGAGTAATACTTTTGTCACCATCAAGGTAAACCTAAATAATTGGACGGGCACCCTGAAATTGTCACCATCAAGGTAAACCTAAATAATTGGATGGGCACCCTGAAATTCTCTCTCCTGGTCTGTCTTCCTTTGCATCCCTGAGGCTGGAGTGAAATTTTGAATATGTTTTTCTTGGTCTTAGATCTTAGGTCGAGAATATTACATAAACATATAAAGTTTATCTTCTGATATTAAGAGAAGATGCTGTCAATATTCATTGAACCTTCTATGTTCAGAATGTGTGTGTTTGTGGAGCGGGGATAGACTATGCATAGGGTCTATATTACATAGACGAAAAATCAAAATCATGAACGCTCATATGAGCGAAAATGCAGGTAATCAAGATTGCTATCGTGGGGGGCTGTGCCCCCCACTAAAAATATATTCCAACTCCGAGATCGGACTACAGTGAGGAAAGGGCAAATTTTCACTGGACCGTGATCTCACAATAACAATTTCAATTACCTGAATTTCCACTCATATGAGCGTTCGAGATTTTAATTTTTCATCAGTCTGATAGGAACCTTATACATATACCTGGTTTTCTGAAAACAGTATCAAGCTAAATGCAAAAAACTGCAGCATGGCAGGTTTCAACAGAATGACACTCCCACTTTATACATTATAATAGTTCTCTTCTTTAGACAGACATGGTCATAAGAGTACTCTCTCTCATTCATCATCATGTTTCCACCACACTTAGGAAATCCTTCTATCTGGCCCAGTTAATTTCCAAGGGAATACATACTACTTCTAGGCAATTCCGACTCTGTATCATAGCTCAAAATATCATATCTTTAGATACATCAATTTTCTCAGCCAATATCTCTGACAGAGTAGTCTGCAGGCAATCTTTAAAGTCTGCCAAATCATTACACTCCCAGATATGTTCCTAATTGCCTGTTTCTTCCCCATCACACCTCCAACATTTGCTGTTCTTTTGAGTCTACTTGGGGTATAAAAATACCTATATAAACACTTCCAAGCAAAGATCCTAAATCTAGACTTTGTTGCATATTTGGGAGACATACGTATATACCCCATTGTTTCTTTGGGAATTGCTTATCCAATCTCTCTTCCCAATATTTTCTAACCTCCTCTGACTGATTCTTATAGTTATCGTGAAATATTTTACATGCTCTACTAATGCATCCTTTTTTAACAGCAACTTCTGTTCTAGATTCTAAAAACTCTACCAGTGCTGATCTTTTACTTAGGATCCCCCTATTTCTTTCTCTTTGGCTATAGTCTTATATCAGTCCTTCACAGAGAAGAGAATCTTTAGCCTACACTCCAAATACATTTTTGGCCTCTTCCCATTCTATTACCTTTCTCTCTCTAATTATTTGCTCCCAATACCTTGATTCTTTTGCCACTTTTCTCCAATAAATTCCAGCCCCCTTTGCCTATTGTCTGTATCCCTGACTGCAGTCATCCGTATTGGCAGAACCTCCTTTCTTCATTCCCTTGTTGGCTTAGTTCTTAGAATACTTCCTGCTACTTTATGAATATAATATTCTGTATAGTTATTATTATTCTCTTTAAGGATCTACATCCAAAAATTCCAGTCTTTTTTTGTTTCATGAGCTTCCTCCCATTTTATCATCATCACTTTTCACTTTGAATTATAGGTTCCTTCTTGTGCTATGTATGGGAGCCTTAACTGTGTAGATCTGATATATCCCTTTAAATCAGGTAATCCCAAACCGCCTTGTTCTTTTGGAAGAATCAGCTTATCCCACTTGACTCTTGCCCTCTTCCCCTCCCAGATAAAATACTTTAAGCTCTTAATTAATAGCTATCCGCAACTCCTCTAGTTGATAAAAATATGTCTCACTTGTGTATAAAACTAAAGGAACTAAAAACATTTTAACCATTTATATCCTGCTATCCATATTTAAATAACAGACATTCCAATTTCTCAATTTTCGTATTATCTTTTTCGTTTAGCCTCTTCCCACATATCCTCAGCTGCTACACCATAATCTTTTTCATCCATACTCCTAAGTATTTCATTTTATCATGACCCCATAAATATGGATATTGCTGAACCAATTCGTGCAGGGGTACATAATTTACAGCTATTGCCTTTGTTTTAGCTTCATTAATTTTGTATCCCAAAAAGATTTGAAACTTACTCAAAATATTCCACAACACTGAAATATCCTTTTTTTGGTTTTATCAGGTATAAAATAATATCATCTGCAAATAGAACCCAAAAACTATTAAGGTGCAATGAGGACAACGGGTATTTAACATAATAAACTTTGTAATTGCTGCTTTCTTAAAACAACTTAATCAGAAAATCACAACTCTTCTGGCTGATACAAATATGTCAGACTTGTGTATAAAATTAAAGGGACTAAAAACATTTTAACTATCTTGCTATCCAGATCCAAACAACAGAGCTTACAATTTCTCAATTTTTGTATTATCTTAGCCTCTTCCCACATATCCTTAGCTGCCACAACAGAATCTTTTTTAATCCATACTCCTAAGTACTTCATTTTATCACATCCCCATAAATATGGATATCGCGAACCAATTTATGCATGGGTACATAATTTACAGCCATTGCCTTTGATTTAGCTTCATTGATTTTGAATCCTGAAAAGATTTGAAACTGTCTCAAAATGTTCCACAGCTCTGAAATCTCCTTTTTTGTTTTTATCAGGTATAAAATAATATTGTCTGCAAATAGGGCCAACTTGTCTTGACTACCATATCAGTTATATTCTTGAACTTCTGAGTCCCTTATTTATTTATTTTATTTTATTTTACATTTGTTGACAGGGATAGTCCGACTGGATATATGTCTATTTTCAGCGGAGGCCCGGGGAGAAAAGCTCCACATACCAAAAAAGAGACAGTACATACATCACTGAGTGATAAACTCAGGCAGACATGTTTAGAAAAATATAGACAAAGAATACATGCAGATATCAATATACACAATGTGCAGACATTACGTCTGACTGGCAAAGACATATCAGAAAATGTGAACAAAGAATACAATCAGATCTCATAATTCACAATGCTTAGACATTCAAATGCTATGAGACATATATATGTGGCTAAACAGGTTGGGTAGCAAGACATGTATTAGTGAAGTTGTTAGGTTTATAACAAGAGCATAGCCAATGAGATGTGAGGTATTTTTTGAGTTCTCTTTTAAATAGGGGTAGTGAGGTTTCCTTGGTAACAGTAGTAGGGAGTAGATTCCAGATTTTTCTGGTTGAGTTGGCAAATATAGCATCGCCTGCAGAGTTGTTGGATTTTTTGGGTCAGTATCATTAGTTTATCAGCTGAGCGTAATGGCCTGTGGGCACTATGAGGGGTGATAATATTTTTGAGGGCGGGGTGTTATCAGGTTGATAGAATATTTTATGCACTACTATAAGCTGGTTGAACTATAGAAGGGTAGGATACTCTAGCCATCCTAGTGCTTTGAGGTTCTGGCAATGGTGGGTCCTAAAAGCCATGCCAGTAGTGAATCTGGCTATATGATTGTAACATCCCGATAATTTGTTGAGATTGGTTTTGGATAGGTTGGTGTGTACAGGGGAGGCATACATAAGGGTAAGGAGGCTTGATCTTGCAATAGCTACCCTAGCTGGGGGGGGGGGGTGAGGAAAGGTTTGGGTCTGTACAAGGAGCCAAGTTTTTTGTTAATGGACTTAATAGTGTGATTGACATGCTTATCAAATTTAAGGTTGTTGTCTATTATTACTCCTAGAAGCTTTGTGTGGTCATCAGGGGAGATAATGGTGTCATTGCTAGATTTGATGTTGAAGGAAGGAGGAGAAATTCTATGGTTAGGGGAGAAAAGTAGTAGCTTGGTTTTGTTAGGATTTAGAAGCAGGCGGCCGATTAGCTAGCCATGTTTCTACCGTGCTGAAAGTGGTCTGGGTGAGGGTTAGAATTTGTGTAGGAGAGGAGGTGGAGCATATTAGCGTTGAGTCATCTGCATACTGTATGGATATTTATATTTACTGTGCAAATAAAATTTTCTATTTCTAAGATAAAAATTGTCACCCATCTTTATTTTATGGCACCAATGATATGTTCCACATCTTGACATACCTGCGTTTACATGAATAGGCATTTGGGTTGTTTGTTTTAAAATTTCTTTGAAACTCTTCCCTTTTCTATAGACTATTTTAGGATTCTCATTAACATGACTCCTAAAACAGGGGTCATCTAATAAAATAGTCCAATTGTTTACTATTACATCTCTTATTATATTATGATCTTGAGAATAAGTAAGCACTAAAGCTTTGGAAAAATCACTTTGATTTACTGGTACACTAATCTGATCATTATCGGAGTTCACCACGCTTCTATTATGAAAACTATTGGAATCTTGAAACGTGCTCTGTCTATCTAAAATGAGTTTGAAATGATCATTAATTCTCTTGGTAGTTACGTCTTGAATTAATGCATCAATCAATACTTCAGGATACTCTCTATTGAGAAACATAATGCACAAAAAATTGCATTCTCCCTTAAATTTATCAAAATTTGTCACCATCCGGACTGCCCTAACCAGTTGCTTCTTGACAACTGACTTTTTCTGGTGCTCCGGATGTGAGCTACTATAATGTAAAAAGCAGTTTGAATAACATTCCTTTCTATGTATAACTGCAATATAAACTTCATTAATTCTATCTTTCACAAGATGAACATCCAGATAATTCATGTATTCTACATTAATGTCCCAAGTGAATTTTAAAAAATCAGTGGTGCTATTTATATATAAGAAACTCATTCAGCATATCTTGTGTACCATCCCAAATGATGCTAATGTCATCTTGGAATCTATGATATGACTTCAAAAATGTATTATATTTAGTAGTAAATACACAATTCCTCTCCCAGAAAGCCATTTCTAAATTGGCATATGCCCCCCCACATGGTGACCCCATAGCAATGTATTTTTTCTGTAAAAATATTTCTTATTAAAAGTAATAAAATTAACACAATTTCTAAAAGTTCCGTAATCAAATTCACTGTGTCACGTGTAACGTTGTGATAATTAAGCATTTCATTTACCCATTCAAGTCCTGTACTTTGTGTAAAGACAGTATAAAGATTGCATGCGTCTATAGTAACTAAGATGTCATTATGATCAAACTGAAGTTCATGTGTTTCAAAAACATCCAGGAATCTTTACAAATTTGTACTTCTTTTCCTAGAATATTCTTGAGTTCATAGTCTATGTACTTTGCACATGCAGAAGTAATAGAATCTCTGCCATCCACTAATGGACGCATTGGGGAGGTCATCAGCATTCTTATGGATTTTGGGGCTGCCAAAGAAAACTGGTATTCTGTGGGAGGTTATGTTTAAATAATTACATGTCTAAATTTATCCATCTTTCTAGGAAGATGTCATTTATTTGTCCATATATTTTCCTATAGGCACCATTCAGTTCACTAAGTGACACTTCTGTGTATGTATCAGTGTTTAAAATACTATTTAATTTATCATTATAAATATCCTGGCTCATGACTACCACTCCACCCCCTTTATCAGGCTTCATAATTCTTACTTTCTCATGTTTTAATGTATTTAAGATGCCTTGTTCATTTTCATTTAAATTCGAAATATATTTTCCTCTCATGTTTGTCCTATGTAAGCACTTTAACTCATGCTCACATATTTTTTCATAAGTAACTAATCTAGGGTGTAAAGGGGGGTTATATATGCTACTTATACTATACTTGCTTCCCTCATTGTCTATATTATTTTGGTACAAAAGACTAAAGTTGATTTTTCTTAAAAACATTTTAATATCTATCATTGTACTGGTAAAATCAAAAGGCGTAGATGGAACAAATGTTGTTCTTTTAGCTAATAAAATCTGCAATGTGTTCATCTACGTGTGCATCTGAAAAATGATACACTTTAAAATCTCCTCTAGAATTCACAATAATATGTTCACCATGTTCAAGTGTTTGGTTAACATTATACACAGGCTATTGTATAACGTGCATAATACATAAATTCATACTGGGAATAAAGACATTGTTTAAGCCCTTCATTGCTTGTTTTTTGGCCTGGCCCCTTGAAACCCCACTGTTTGATTTTACATATTCTGGGGGTTGGTTTTATTTTTTATTCTTTCTGGTCTTCTTAACTCGGGGAACTCTTGGTCATATAATCGATTGGACTGTTGTATGCTTTCCCTTGAATCTGTGAATTCATTATTAAAATTGTCTACATTATAAGTCTGTCTGTTTCTTCATTGCCCTCCTGGGGGCTTAGGGTATGCAATACCATTAGCATATTGATTCAAATCTCGTTATAACTTCTGCATTTTACCAGCTTTTAGTTTGGCAATTTGTTGATCTATACTATTATAAATATGCAGCATTTCATATTTCATGTTCTCACAGGATATATCTTCTCTTATGTCTCTGTCTAAGACAATTCATTCATAAGCACATCTATATCTTTCTGATTGTAGTTGATCATGATATTTAAAAGTTCTTTGCCACTTTTGTCAAATAGTTGCATTAAGTCCATATGGAGAGGAGAATTGTTGACTAATCCTGAAGGGTAGCGCCAAAACCGCAGACCCTTAGGAATGATATTCTGTTTATTGCACTCGTTTAAGTACGCATTCTCAAGCTGTAATTTTCTGCATTTTGCTAGCTTACTATCAAAGTCATAAAGTTTTTGATCTATAAATTGTGTACCTTGCTTCTGTCCACCAGAAAACGCAAACGCTGATTCCAGCCATTCGTTTAGAACAGGCACTTCCCTTCTGTAAACGGAATTACTGGCATTATTATGTTCTTTACTATGTGCGCATGCTCCTTGATGTCCATTGACATCAGTTTGAGAAGGATGGTCGTGTCCAACATTAGAATTGTGGAATGGGGGGGGGGTTGTTTTTCCCCAAACAAAGAGGTATAGCATTAAAATCCATTGAGTTGTTCTCTCTGAGCGTATTTACAATTCCATTGGCAGAAATCTGTTCAGGGGGTTTTATACGCTCGTATAAGCAGTCAATCCATTGTGTTAACTGCATAATCAAAGCAGTTAATTTACCAATCGACCCTTCAGTCCTTGCTTCTTCCTCATTCAGCTGTGCGGACAAATCCAGCTTATTGCCCACATACATACTGATGAAAAAAATTACAAAAATACCAAAATACCACTACTATGCAATGAAAAGCAAAAAGAGCTGAAATCCAATAGGTGAATGCTCAAGTCCGTTGTTTATGATAAAAACACACTTTATTCACAACAAAATTACACTCTGTAAGCGCTTTCATTTAAGGCTATGTTAAACTTCATCAGACAGTTTAAATTCATTACATCACATCCTTTTATACACATACTCCTTAAATTCATTGGACCCTTTGTAAATTGATTAATTAAACCTACTTTTGTGCATGCTATTGTTTTGCTATTATAAATACATTAATTTAATGAATGAATACATTAATAAAATGGAATACAATAAAATAAAAGAAAATAAAATACAATACATATGATGTGCCTATGAATAAATATAGTTAAAACCATAGTATATGAAGAATACACTTATGTTAAAAATACAGCATGACATATTTATAAGAGATACATTAAAATGTATTAAAAATGTATATATGTATAAATAAGTAAATAAATAAATATCTATCTGTATGTCGATACATAAACTATACACATAAAATATATACTAGTTATTATGAACAAATCTTATCACAAAATGATCAACCAATTTTCTTTCTTTCTAATGCTTTTAACATAGCCTTAAATGAAAGCACTTACAGAGTGTAATTTTTTTGTGAATAAAGTGTGTTTTTATCATAAACAATGGACTTGAGCATTCAGCTACTGGATTTCAGCTCTTTTTGCTTTTCATTGCATAGTAGTGGTTTCTTATAGTTTTGTGGGTGGACTGGTTGGGAATGTCGGCTTTCAGCCTAATAATATAGGTAAGGCAGTGATCACTTAGATCATCAGGTAATGTACCTGACTTGTACTTTTGGGGGCGGCTGTTAAGTATCCAATCAAGGATACTATCTTTGACTCTATTTTGCTAAATCTGGTGGGGGAGGCAATGATCTGAGTAAACCCTTGGAGGTTTAAATGGGTGGAGGGAGTTTCAGAGGAACAGGTGTTCCAATCACTGTTAAAGTCCCCCAAGACAATGGTTTCCTGGGGATAGTTAGAAGCCAGCCAATGTAAGATATTTTCTAGAGTATTATCATTCTTGTTGGGTGGAATATAGGTGGAATATAAATGCAGACAATGTATCTGCATTTATTTTTGTTTATTATTAGTTTGGTGATGAGAATTTCTGCATTGCCAAACTGGGTTGGCTGTTGGGTGTCAATTGTTATTGTTAGGGTAGACTTGTATAGTACAGCTACCCCACCACCTTTCCTGGAGATCCAGTCCAGTCTAAAGATGTTGTACTGTGGGGGGGGGGGGGGGTTATTTCGTTATCTTTGGTGATTGGTTTTAGCCAGGTTTCTGTGGGGCAGAGGATATCAGGGGAGTGAACAGCTAAGAGTCCATGTAGGCTATGGATCTTGTTGTTTAGGCTTCTGATGTTCAGATGACAGACCAGAAATGAGTTTGGAAGTCTATTAATCTGGGTAGTACATGTTGGGTTGTTAGATGGTGTGCTTGGGTCTACTGTTGTGGATGGGCCAGGGTTGGGGTGGATGTCTCCATCCTTCATAAGATTAATTTTTAAGTTGTTTATGAGTCCTAAAAATTTGTTTATGATTTTTTTATAGCTTTTGGTTTTTAAGCTAATGTAGCGGTATTTAGTCGGATGATGGTAATGGGGGGGGTGAGGAATTAGGAGAGGGGGTAGTTATGTGGTGGATAAACTTATTAAATGCAGGGTTGGTGTCTGTTTGAGAGTTTGGGTATTGGATTTCAAGATGCTGTACATATTCATAGGAGCTTAGGTGATAAGGAATGGGTAGGAGGTGTACTAAGGGTAGCAGCATTAGGGTTTTAGCTAGTAGGGTAGGGTCTGTATTGAGTGTATGTAGTGGCTAAAAGATTAGCGAGAATAGAATAGCTATGGGTGGGTTAATATGGATATTATGGTGGGTAGAGTGTGTATGGGGCTAAACCAGTAAAGCAGATGCCTAGAGACAACATGTGCCAGTATGAGTTACAAAGCACACTTTTTTGTTTCTTTTTATATGCCCAATACTCTGTTCCTAAGCCCTACTTTTAAATGAGTTACAAGCACACTGTTATGTTTCTTTTATATGCCCAATACTCTGTTCCTAGTCCCTACTGTTAAAAACTACACAGTTCCCTGCCTGCTTCTCAATTTACAATGCAGACAGCCCATTTTCCAATTCCCCTTTATAGCACGCTTGTTTCACTTAGATTATTGAGAGATCCACTGTTTGGAGGTGCAGAGCACACTACGCTTGTCTGTTGAACAGTAGAACGCATGCTGTTTTTACCTTAATTGGGGAAGAAAGAAGGCTACAGGAAAGTCTAACCCTTCCAACCTAATGCTTATCAGCTTAAACAGATTACAAGCGGGAGTTATGGGGACATTCACCAGTGCTTTTCTGGACTCAGTTTGTTAGGTTTACAGGTGGCAAGGTATTTTAGTGGATATTGATCTTATTAAAACAAGTCCCGTGGTGAGGAAAGTCTTCCGTAGTTGGTGTTATTCCCGGAATGACCCTATGTGCTTTTACAAGCCTTTTAGGGGGAGGTGAGGTAGGAACACCTAGAGAGGGGAAGTGATTATTAGTACTATACTAAGAACAGAGTTAATCATTCAAACATTCAGTATCCATGATTATCAAACAAGTCCACATGCACCTTTCACTATTAGCAAACCGCTAATACTTTCTTTGCCAGTGGTTCTAAATATAATGCAAATAACAAAGGGGAAAGAGGACACCCTGCCTGGTTCTCTGCTCAAGCAATTATAGAGGAACCCACCCACTTTAATTTTTGCCTCTGATCCCTCATATATCTTCCTAATCAACTCTATAATTTTATCATGGAATGCAAATGCTTCCATTGCCCAACAAATAAACTCTCAGCTTACTCTGTCAAATGCTTTCTCTACATCAAGGCCCACCAACAACAATGGTATTTTCTTACGTTCTGCTTCCTTCTGGATAATCAATGTTCTGTTAATGTTGTCAAATATTTGCCCCCCTCCACAAAACCACATTGATCCATATCTATCAATTTTTACATCACCTTTACCATTATTTTATCCAATATACACATGAACACTTTATAATCATGATTTAGTATTGAAATGGTCCTGTACGAAGCTGGATCTGATGGATCTTTACCCTTTTTAGGTATTACAGCTACTGCTACCTCCTTCCAGGATGTTGATACTTCTCTTAAAATACTGTTAAACAAAACCTTTCAGATCTTCATCAGTTTTTTCACCTCCTAGCTTCCAAATTTCCACAGGAATAGCATCTGTTCCTGGGGACTTTCTTGTAGATTGGTTATACATAAGTTTTATCTCATTTCCTCCTACACTAACAGTTAGTAATCTTATCTACCTCTAACCTTGGCATATTTAATTCTTTCATGAATATTTCCATTTATATCTTTTCTTGATTTCCATATTTCTTTGCTTTATACAGACTTTCATATAATTTCTGAAATATTTCTAATACCTCTACAGGATCTCTTGTTACCTTCCTTGTTATAAGCTCCCTAAGCTCTGTGACAGCCCTTTCTACTTTCTGTTGCCTGGGTTGTTCTGCTAAAAGTTTTTGTGCTCTATTGTTATTATCAAAAAACAGTTGCTTAACAGCAATCTTTCCAAACTCATGCATGTTATCAAGGTGATCCTCTATTTTCTGCTTAGCATTCTGCAGCTGATCCACTTCTTGTTCTGTGAGATTCCCCCCTATTCTGCAATACTTTAACATTTGTCAATTCATTTATATAATTTTTGTTACTTCTTAACCATAGCTCCCTTTCTGTTATTTCTACCCTATTTTAAAACTCCACCTTAATTTTAGCCCACTCCCTAGGGCTCCCTTTACAACAGGTAGGTGGGAACGTACCAGTGTCTCATTTTTATTTCATTACTCTGCATTTTCATTTTAGTTATTATTGGTGCGTGACCTGAAATAGTTATTGGGTGTGTATCAAGACCTTCAATTAAATGCACTTGCTCCTGTGAAGTGTATATTCTGTTTAGACTATCCCAGTTTTTGTATCATGGGGAATAATATGTACATTTACTCTGAATTCCTACTACTGAATTTACAACTTCCATGCTAAATATTTTCATACATTTCTGCAAAAATCTACCCTCCTCTGTTATATTTCCCTTCTGCGCCCCTCAGACACATCTTCACTGCTGCAAATCAAATTCATTTCCCCACTATAAGTAATACCCCCAGCTGAAAGCTGATTGTTTCTCTCAGAATTGTCTTAAGCTCTATTACAGTATGTTTAGGTGGAATATAAACACATGAGTGTAATCCTCCTCCCTTGCCAGTAGCCCCTTAGTAATACAAATCTACCATTATTACCTTTTTTATTCTCTTCTATCACTATTGGAGCTCCTCTTGCAATTAATATAAGTACTTTTCTTTTCATTTATCCCAAGGCTTTCAGCTGAATAACCATCCTGAAAACCTTTCTTTATCAAATTGACACATTCATTTCTTTCTAAATGTGTCTCCTGTAACATGGCTATTTGCACTCTAAATTTTTAATACAGTTCACTACCCTTTCTCCATGATAAGACACGTGGTACAACCTGTGGTTCAACTAACTGCTGTCTGGTTTTGTCTTATCTTTATTGCTCTCCCAGATTGGAAAAACACTTGAATGCTTTTAGAAAACATCTCCTAGCCATTGAAAGAAAGAAGTATTCTGCTTTTATTGCCCCTTATCAGATTGTCTCCATGGAGACATGAGAATCAGATACAGAGTTGCTTCTATAAGCATTTATTTATTTGCTAAAGGAAAACTCTAATATATTCAATGCTAGTTTTTATTTATTTGTTTTCTCTTAAAACTTGGTACTAGATCAAGTCAAGGGCCTTAATGCAGTCATTTCCCTATGGAAAAATGAAAAAAGCATATCAGTTTTTCTTGCATCATGCTCTTTTGACCAGACTTTTCCTCTTTTTTTTTTTATTTTGCAGTGCCTCCATTTCTTAAAACTGAACAAGGAGAAAGAGAAAGAAGGATTCCCATTACACTTGAAAATAACTGAGAAAACTTTGCTTTATAACATGGAGATTGTATCATGCATTATAAAAATATTACCTTAAGAACAAAATTTTGTATTACTTACAGTTAACACTCTCTCTCTCCTCTTCCCCTCTCCTAAATGCTCTTCCAAACATTAATGATGAAGTAGGGCATATGCTTTGGAGTCTCTGACAAGTTTAACAAAGTCAAAAAAGTCGATTTCCAGTTTTTCTTGTTCTGTTATGTTTCACAAATATAATCAATGCTTTGTAATCCCACACTGATTTGTCAATTTCTTAGTTGCTAGTTTTATTACTGTTGATCTCCATCTCCCAAATCCAGTCTTTGCTTGATTTCCAATGTACTCCCAGTTCTTCTTGTCAACTGTTGTGATTTGTTTTCTGTCTTTCAAATATTTTACATTGAAAAATTGGAAAATTTTCACTGATACAGTCTTTCTGTGGTGTTTATTACTAGAACAGCAAGAAACAGAATCTGCTTCTGTTTCACAGCTGTCTTTTTGTTGGACAAACTTTTGTATTTCCTCCTTAGTATGTTCTGCATCAAGAAATGATTTTGTCCCTCCAGGAAAGAATATTCTTAAGATAGCTAGGTATAGCGGTTTGAATCTCATGCCTGTTTCTCGACATTCCCTGATTAGAGGAATACATTTACTCCTCTTCTGCCTGGTGTACAGTGAGTAATCATTTTCCAGAAACACTCTACAGTTTTCCAGTTTTAGTACTATGTCCTTCATTGACAGTTTTGTCGGAATCAGCTCCTTCCACTGGTAGGATTGCATCTTTAGTCTTAAAGGTCTAGGTTGCTTTCTCATGGCCAGGTTTCGAGCATACACTTGATGTGCCCTTTCAATAAACAACTCCAGCTGTGGAATAGCAGTCCAGTTGCTTATTTGCATTTTCATAAAATGAATATGGTCTGCTCCTTCCAGATTCTCTGGTACAGCAGAAAATCATAGGTTTTCCCTACAAGCTTTGTCCATCTCTTCTTGAGCATTCTCATATTCAGCCATCCTTTTCTTCATTTCCACCTCTGATTTTTTGCAGTTTTATGACCTCATCTGAATATGTTTAAAGCCTCTTCCATTTTTTCTAGCCTTTTCTATTTGAGTTGATATACTCCATCAGTGTTTCATTTATTTTTATCAACTTTGAGTACATTTGATTTATTTTTTCCTCTAGGTTACTGGAAATCTTTTCTTGCACCAAAGCTGGAGCTTGCACTGCTTTTTGCTGAATAGTTGCAGAATTCTTCCCAGTCAGTGTTTATGCCTCACCTTTTGTGATTGATTTTCTTTCAGGTTCTGTGAATTTCTTTTTTGCTGGCATCTAGGTTGTACATTTGCTAACCATTTACTGAAATTTACCCCAAAATATGAGTTTACTGGCTGTCTCTTCTGAGTTTCTGTTTTCACACTGGGAGAGATGAAATTACGTTGTTACTCAATGTGCAGCCATCTTGGAAGCCATAAACCACAATATCATTAATCCAAATGAGATGCAGAAGATTTAGTAATGGGAGAGAAACAAGTAGAAGCCCACTGTATGAGGGGCCAGTTAAGAAGAATTTGAGACATCAGTAGGGAGAAAGAATGAGATGCAAAGGGTAATTTGTACAATTCCAGATGCCAATGAGTTAACAACAGTCAACTATATGCAGTGCTGGTTAACAGATGCATTGGTATTTCAGTCTTAACAGAAGAATGGGCTACAGAGATTAGGGACAGGGGTGTACTGCTCCTTACATTTAGAATGTCTACTGAATACCAAAAAAGTAATATGAAGAGGGAAAGAGAGTGGAATTATATTCTTCACAACAAGAAAAGCATATGGTGGGAGTTGTCTAGGTTAATAAAGAAAGGAAGGACTGACCAAGGTGTTGCAAATCATGCCTGAAGGGTTGGAAGCTGTATCTTGGTTACTTGTTGCACATTATATACCACCACATGCATAAATAGGGTATAATGATAATTATAGCATTTAATATTAAACTATGGGTTAACACGATAAGGGTCAGAGGGATGGGGTGGGTTTTAGGATTCTAGCAGTACATCTGTAGGTGCCCAAGTCCAAAGTATGATGGGAAAAGATGATGGTATAAACAGTGGGAAATACTAGAAATGAGAAGAAAGCAAAGATCCTGACAATATCAGAAATGAGAAGGCAAGAAATTCAACAAAACCAGAAATGAGAAGAAAGCAAGGATCTTTACTATACCAGAAATGAGAAGAAAGAAAGATCCTAACAATACCAGAAGTGAGAATGTAAGAATCTCGACAATACCTGAAATTAGGAGAAGGCAAGGATCATGACATTATCGGGAATGATGAGGACAAGGCAAGGATCATGACATTGTCGGGAGTGATGAGGACAAGGCAAGGATCATGACATTATTGGGAATGATGAGTACAAGGCAAGGATCATGACATTGTCGGGAATGATGAGGACAAGGCAAGGATCATGACATTATCAGAAATGATGAGGACAAGGCAAGGATCATGACATTATCGGGAATGATGAGGACAAGGCAAGGATCATGACATTGTCAGGAATGATGAGGACAAGGCAAGGATCATGACATTATTGGGAATGATGAGGACAAGGCAAGGATCATGACATTGTCGGGAATGATGAGAAGAAGGCAAGGATCATGACATTATCTGGAATGATGAGGAGTAGGCAAGGATCATGACATTATTAGGAATGATGAGGAGAAGGCAATGATTATAACATTATCGGGAATGATGAGGACAAGGCAAGGATCCTAACAAAGAAGGTTAATATTCTTGACCTGGTTCTTGCCAACATAGTTGGAGTGGGTGGAATAGAACATAAGTAATGTCAAAGTAACTGTGGCTGAGGACCCAAGACCAGCATAAGAAGGACATTTATAACAGATGTGTTGGATTAGAGTAGCGTGAGATGAATTAATGACCAAACAAAAAAATCTTGCTTTTTTCCCACTTTCTGAAAGTTAAGAAAGTTCAGTTACAGATTTACTGTTCTGAACTGTTTGGAAGTTTCTAGAAGGCCAGTGCTTGCTTAGGCTAAAGGGAAGTCTCTGAGTTCACCAGTGGGAGTGGTTAACACTGAACAGCCTGCCTGTCCCTGGAGGAGTGGTTACTACCTAGAAGCTGTAGTTTTATTGGCCATTTTGGGTCAATTCTAAACTCCTTGATCTCTCTCTCTTAAAACCTTACAACTCTCTTTTTTGCAAGGTTTTGCGCACTGAGCAGCGTCGGGCAGCGCCGCCTAAATAGGTTTAAACTATTCCAGGCTCCACAAAGTCTGCTCTTCACTTTTTCCCTTAGAACTGTTCAAACTCTCAAAGTAATCACTAATCTAAAGCCCTGCACTTGCTCAGCTCTTATAAGGAAACACTAACTAACTAAAGTACTACACCCTCCTTGACTTGCAATAAGTATTAGGCTCCTGATTGGTCCTTCCTGATCAAGTGAAAAATCAGTTCCCTTCCCTAATCTGATCAGTAAAAAAACAGTTCCCTATACTAATCTGGTATGTCCAAGGGTCAGTTTCAAGGTTACTCTCCAGTCCAGCTGGTGAATCTGGGAATTTTGAGGCAATGTTACAATTGCCTTATGTACACAGACAACCCTCTCCTCCTTCCAACAAACTCTAATACATGTGAGAGATGCAGTTACACAGCCAAACTGGAGACAGAGCTCTCTCAACCCAAGACTGGCAGTCAGTCAGGAGGAAAAGGTAACCACCCACACCACAAATCCAGTCTCACACAGACCTATTGCATCTGCATACCCAACACATAAACACGCAAAAACATTCTCGGAGGCTCTAAATAAAAATCTGCCTAAACAGCAAAGACCTCCTAAGCAGATATCCAAGCAACAGCCACCCCTCAACAATACCCACGAATCACATATCTCACAAAATCCGTGTGCCTCACAGTCACAGCCCTTAAGGCAAAACAACACACCAAATACACTTGTTATAGGGGACTCTATTGTCCGGCACACTGAAGTCCCGCTTACCAGACTGAACAAGGAGAAGGTCACTGTAAGCTGCCTGTCAGGTGCCAGGATCCGCCACATAATGCAAGCACTCAGGTCACTCCAAAGCAAGTACAAGTATGACTCCGTCATTGTCCATGCTGGTGTGAATGACCTGAGATGTACCTCCCTGGACTACATGAAAAGAGACATAGAGGAGCTCTCTGACCATGTAGCCCAGGCTGGTATGACCCTGACCTTGAGAAGCATCTTGCCCTCACCAAGAATGATGCCACAGTATAAAGACAAAATGATCAGTTTCAACAATTGGCTAAAGTATTGGTGTCATTCAAAGGGGATCCAGTGTCTGTCAGCCTGGGATGACATGCTCGACAAGCCACGTTGCTTCACTGTCACCCTTAGGCTTTCGTATACTGACCAAGGCTCTTGCCACCCCCATAGTGCCTTTTTTAGGCAAGGCTCAAAGGACAAACCCACCTCCATAGACCACCCAAGGATAAACAAACTAAAGGTAATGCTACTCAGTGCCAGAAGTCTAAACCTCAAGATGCACACACTCGAGGCTCTCCTCAGTATGGAGAAAATCAATGTCTGTGCAGTAACAGAACCTGGTTCAAGGCTCCTGAGAGTACCCCAGCACTACCAGGTTATAACTCATACCATGTGTTTCGGCCCCAAAACTTGGACCAAAGCACAAAAGGAGGGGGAGTATCTATATTCATCAAAGATACCTACACCTCCAGGTTAGTGGCACTGCATGAAGCATCAGAAACCATCCATGTGCAACTAACAGCGGGCAAAACTGCTTTTCAGTTTGTAGGCTGCTACAGAACACCCACCCTATTACAGGAACCTCACTTGGCATTCCTGAGAACACTGGGGAATATGAAGGTCTCTCCAAACACTATGTTATTGGGTGACGTCAACTACCCAAACATTGACTGGGAAAACTACTCAAGCCCAAACACCCTCGCCCAACGGTTCCTTGAATTTATAAACTCTAACACAATGGAACAACTGGTCACTGCTCCCACAAGAAGGAACAACATATTGGACCTGGTCATCACCAACATGGGGACTCTATGTTCCACACCAGAGGTAAACCCCTCATTGGTAAGATCAGACCATAAACAAATTTCCCTGGACATCCATATCCCGTCCCCACCCCCAAGGAAATCACTGTAAAGAATTTCTCAAATCCAACTTTGCACTTTTCAAGACTGAGGTGGAATCCTTCAAAGCCCCTGGGCCAGAGGATAATACAGCCCAATCTGCAGAATCCTTTACAAATGCATTCTATGAGCACCTGCAGGAATGCATGGATTGTGCTATCCCAAATAAAACCAAGACTCACTCCTCCAAAAACAGGAGACCAGTCTGGTGGACCCAGGCCATAAATAAACTATACAACAGAAGGAGGAAGCTACTACATGACAGAGCAAAATCCCAAAAAGGGAAGGCATCTCTGATCAGTATTAGCAAGAAACTTCGATCCCTCATAAAATCATCAAAGGCCAGTTTCAAAAGAAAAATTGCCCTAGACACTAAAGATAATCACAAGGCCTTCTTTAGTTATGTCAGGAACATGGGCGGAAACTCCCAGATATGCTCTGAATTGTTGCATAACAGTACAAAATATACTGAACCTACAGACATAGCCAACATCCTGGCAGACAGATTCAGTGCAAACTCCCCCCCCCTTCCCCCAAAGGAGCAAATGCATATCCCAACTGAATGTAACCTCCCTGACATCACAGATGCACAGGTGAAAGCTTCCCTCTCCAAAGCAAAAAACACAGCATCTATGGGACCAGATGGTGTCCCAGGCTTTGTCTTACATGAGCTCCAAGAAGAACTGAACCCTCCCATTAAGTCACTGTAAAAACTTAGCCTTACTACAGGATATGTACCCAAAGAATGGCATACAGCTACAGTGGTCCCACTCCACAAAGGTGGTGCCACAACGGACCCTGGAAACTATCGCCCCATAAGCCTGACTAGCCTGGTCTGTAAAGCTATGGAGAGTATTATCATGGAACTCATAAACAAAGACATTGGGAGCCTCCAGACACTGGACCCTACCCAATTCAGCTTTGTTAAGGGCAGATCTTGCCTCTTAAACCTAGTTGATTTCTTTGAAACAGTTACCAAAGCCATAGATGAGGGCAAGGTAGTCTACACAGCCTACCTGGACCTTGCAAAAGCCTTCGACACAATACCCCACTCGGGCATCATAAATAAGCTTACCAGCTTAAATATCAACCCCTATATCACAAGATGGGTTGCAAACTGGCTCAGAGATAGAACCCACATGGTCAGAATCACAGGTGCCATGTCCGAATCCAAACCAGTTACAAGTGGCGTCCCACAGGGCTCAGTTCTGGGACCTCTCTTGTTCGGTATATACTTCTCTGAGGTTCAGGCTAAGACGGGGGATTATGGCTGACAAAGTTCGCAGATGACTGCAAACTGGGGACCATAATCAAATCTCCAGCTGACACAAGCATCCTCCAAAAGGGTCTCACAGAGACTGATGCTTGGTGCCAGAGCCACGGCCTCAAGCTAAATGCTAAAAAGTGCATAGTCATCCCCTTTGGGAAAAACAAGGTGCCCACAAATTACCACATAGGTGGTAATCCATTAAGTACGGAAGAAGTAATTAGAGATTTGGGGACCAACGTAGATAGTAATCTCTCCTTTGATAATCAAATTGCCAAAGTGGTTAGAAAGACCTTCTATATAGCCCACCTTATCACGAAAGGGTTTGCATCTAGATCGAGAGGTCATTGTGCCCCTCTACTCGTCACTCATCAGGCCCATAATTGAATACAATGCCCCTTTTGGGATGTACCTTACCCGACACCTGCAGCAACTGGAAAGACCCCAAAAGTACCTCACCAAGAGGATCATGGGCTACAAACAGATGTCCTATGCAGCTCGACTAAAGAAACTCCAGCTCTACTCAGTTGCTTACCACCTACTCAGAGGCGAACTATGCCTGATGTACAAAGCCATGTCAAACCCAAAATTAATGGACATGCTCCACCTCAAAAAATCCACGTCCCTTAGAGCTACACGCTCTAGGGACCTAAACCTCAGCACAAAAATAAATAGGACATGCTGGAGGGACAGATTCATTTCCCAGAGGCTCACCTCACTCTTGAATAGACTCCCAATTCATGTTAGACATAGCCCCTCGCTGACCCTCTTCAAGCAAAATCTGGACGCGTGGATAGGAAATCGCAAATTCACCCCTGGGATCTCTTCTGTGTCCCTGTTAGATAGAGGCACAGTAAACTAAGGGTACCTTCTGTGACCTACTTTACAGAGGCACAGTAGGCTAATCTAATAGGGAGGCAGAAGCCAAATACACTCTGGCTAGGCTTATAAATGCCCTAGGGCAGATAGCCTAGTATCTACCTATGAACCTATGAACCTATGATTAAATATGATGATAAAAGTTGAATTGCTGAATATGGCAACATAGTTAAGATGGGGTTCAACTCCATTTCACTATGAGACATGTAAGACTTATGGTGGTTTCTATTATAAAGCTGCATGAAAACTCTGTGATAATTTAAAACAAAAGTTGATACTATTGGTTGTGTCGGGAGTGAAATCTAGTTACCTTGGATTAAGAACCTGAATGAAATATTGTAAGGGCAATATCTGTTTGATATCCATTAAAAAAAAGAAAAAAAAGTATGGTACAGTAAGTCTGGAAGATGCCATTGTTATGATTTTAGTTCTTGCCTTCACATAAAATAGTGTGTCGTATTTAATGAGGCCACATTTAAGCATGTGGTAAAGCTGCACAGAGATTTGCAAGGCCATCCATACTGTGTTTGACTGAGTACCTACATGATACATACATGAATGCAGATACATCAACAAATCTGGTAACAGTACATACATGAAAACAGATACGTCAACAAATCTAATGATAGTACATACATGAAAACAGATACATCAACAAATCAAGGGACTGTACATACATGAATACAGATACGTCAACAAATCTAGGGATAGTACATACATGAATACAGATATGTCAACAAATCTAGTGACAGTACAAACAAGAATACAGATACATCAAAAAATCTAGCGATAGTACATACATGAATACAGATACGTCAACAAATCTAGTGACAGTACATACATGAATACAGATACATCAACAAATTTAGTGAAAGTACATACATGAATACAGACACATCAACAAATCTAGTGACAGTACATACATGAATACAGATACATCAAAAAAATCTAGTGACAGTACATACATGAATACAGAGACATCAACAAATCCAGTGAGAGTACATACATGGATACAGAGACATCAAGAAATCCAGTGACAGTACATGCATGAACACAGAGACATCAACAAATCTAGTGACAGTACATGCATGAATACAGATACATCAACAAATCCAGTGGCAGTACATACATGAATACAAGGAAACACTAGAGAATCTCGAGATACCTAAATCTTGAACTATGGTATCTCGAGACGATAATGCCGAAAAACCACAATGCCGAACACGGAAAATGCCAAGTGTGGAATAACCGATACTTAAAACCATCCACAAATGTCGAATCCGTCACTATCGTAGTGTCACATTCGTGATGTGTGGTGCGGTTTGTGGAATTATCTGGGGTTTCAGGTAAGTGTTGTGTGTTTGAGGATAATGGGTAGGGATTTTAGTGTGTGTGAGTGTGTGCAGTGGTGTTTGTGTGTTTAGTGTGACCTCGGAGTTAGAATATATAAGTAGGAGGGTGTGGGGGGTGCAGGAGGGCTTGCCCCCCTGCTTATAGGTATGTTAAGTGTGTTTGTGTGTGTTGTTATGTTTGTTTAGTTAGGTAGGTGTATGTGTGAGTGTGTGTGATTATGTACTGGTTTGTGTGTGTGTGTGTGTGTGTGTGTGTGTGTGTGTGTGTGTGTGTGTGTGTGTGTGTGTGTGTGTGTGGGTGTGTGGGTGTGTGTGTGTGTGAATGGTCATGATTGTAGTGTTCTTTATTGTGGGTTTTTGTGTATGTGGTAGTTCGACTATTCAGTCTCGAAATACTGAAATTCGACATTTCAGTACTTCGAGATTGTATAGTAAATCCATATAGATACATAAAAAAATCCAGTGGCAGTACATGCATGAATACAGATACATCAACAAATCCATTGACAGTACATGCATGAATACAGATACATCAACAAATCCAGTGACAGTACATGCATGAATACAGATACATCAACAAATCTAGTGACAGTACTTGCATGAATACAGATACATCACAAAATCCAGTGACAGTACTTGCCTGAATACAGAAACATCAACAAATCCAGTGACAGTACATGCATGAATACAGATACATCAACAAATCCAGTGACAGTACATACATGAATACTGATACATCAACAAATCCAGTGACAGTACATGCATGGATACAGATGAATCAACAAATCCAGTGACAGTACATGAATGAATACAGATGCATCAACAAATCCAGTGACAGTACATGCAGGAATACAGATGCATCAAGAAATCCAGTGGCAGTAAATGCAGGAATACAGATGTATCAAGAAATCCAGTAACAGTACATGCAGGAATACAGATGCATCAAGAAATCCAGTGACAATACATGCAGAAATACAGATGTATCAAGAAATCCAGTGACAGTACATGCAGGAATACACATGCATCAAGAAATCCAGTGACAGTACATGCAGTAATACAGACACATCAAGAAACCCAGTGACAGTACATGCATGAATACAGACACATCAAGAAACCCAGTGACAGTACATGCATGAATACAGACACATCAACAAATCCAGTGACAGCACATGCATGAATACAGACACATCAACAAATCCAGTGACAGTACATGCATGAATACAGACACATCAACAAATCCAGTAATAGCACATGCATGAATACAGCTACATCAACAAATCCAGTGACAGTACATGCATGAATACAGCTACATCAACAAATCCAGTGACAGTACATACATAAATACAGATACATCGACAGAGCCAGTGACAGTACATGCAAGAATACAGCTACATCAACAAAGCCAGTGACAGTACATGCATGAATGCAGATACATCAACAAAGCCAGTGACAGTACTTTCATGAATGCAGATACATCAACAAAGCCAGTGACAGTAAATGCATGAATACAGATACATCAACAAAGCCAGTGGCATTACATTCACGGATACAGATACATCAACAAACTCAGTGACAGTACATGCATGAATACAGATACATCAACAAATCCAGTGACAGCACATGCATGAATGCAGATACATCAACAAATCCATTGACAGTACATTCACGAATACAGATACATCAACAAATCTAGTGACAGTACATGCATGAATAGAGAAACATCAACAAATCTAGAGACAGTACATGCACGAATATAGATATTGTAACAAATCTAGTGACAGTACATGCACGAATACAGAAACATCACCAAATCTACTGGCAGTAGATACCTGAATACAGATGCATCAACAAGTCTAGTGACAGTAGATACACGAAAACTGATTAATCAACAAGTCTAGTGGCAGTAGATACACAAATACAGATGCATCAACAAATCTTGTGACAGTAGATACACGAATACAGATGATTCATCAAATCTAATGACAGTAGATACACAAATACAGATGCATCAACAAATCTAGTGACAGTAGATATACAGATACAGATGCATCAACAAATCTAGTGACAGTAGATACATGAATACTGATGCTGCAACAAATCCAGTGACAGTACATGCATGAATACAGATGCATCAACAAATCCAGTGACAGTACATGCATGAATACAGATGCAGCAGCACATCCAGTGACAGTACATGCATGAATACAGATGCAGCAACAAATCCAGTGACAGTACATGCAGAAATACAGATGCATCAACAAATCCAGTGACAGTACATGCAGGAATACAGATGCATCAATAAATCCAATGACAGTACATGCAAGAATACAGATGCATTAACAAATACAGTGACAGTACCTGCAGGAATGCAGACACATCAACAAATCCAGTGACAGTACATGCAGGAATACAGACACATCAACAAATCCAGTGACAGTACATGCAGGAATACAGACACATCAACAAATCCAGTGACAGTACATGCAGGAATACAGGCACTTCAACAAAACCAGTGACAGTACATGCAGGAATACAGACACATCAACAAACCCAGTGACAGTACATGCAGGAATACACACACATCAAGAAACCCAGTGACAGTACATGCAGGAATACAGACACATCAGCAAATCCAGTAACAGTACATGCATGAATACAGGCACATCAACAAACTAAGTGACAGCACATGCATGAATACAGGCACATCAGGAAACCCAGTGACAGTGCATGCATGAATACAGACACATCAGCAAATCCAGTGACAGCACATGCATGAATACAGACACATCAACAAATCCAGTGACAGCACGTGCATGAATAGATACAGCAACAAATCCAGTGATAGCACATGCATGAATACAGCTATATCAACAAATCCAGTGACAGTACATGCATGAATACAGCTACATCAACAACTCCAGTGACAGTACATGCATAAATACAGATACATCGACAGAGCCAGTGACAGTACATGCATGAATACAGCTACATCAACAAAGCCAGTGACAGTAAATGCACGAATGCAGATACATCAACAAAGCCAGTGGCAGTACATTCATGAATACAGATACATCAACAAATTTAGTGACAGTACATGCACAAATACATAAACATCAACAAATCTAGAGACAGTACATACATGAATATAGATACATCAACAAATCTAGTAACAGTACATGCACAAATACAGATGCATCAACAAATCTAGTGGCAGTAGATGCATGAATACATATGTCACCAAATCTAGTGACAGTAGATACATGAATACAGATGCATCACCAAATCTAGTGACAGTAGATACATGGATACAGATGCATCAACAAATCTAGTGACAGTAGATACACGGATACAAATGCATCATCAAATCTAGTGACAATAGATACACGAATACAGATGCATCAACAAATCTAGTGACAGTGGATACACGGATACAGATGCATCAACAAATCTAGTGACAGTAGATACACAAATACAGAAGCAGCAACAAATCTAGTGACAGTAGATACACTAATACAGATGCAGCAACAAATCTAGTGACAGTAGATACACAAATACAGATGCATCAACAAATCTAGTGACAGTAAATTCACGAATACAGATGCATCAACAAATCTAGTGACAGCACATACATGAATACAGGTACATTAACAAATCTAGTGACAGTACATGCACAAATACAGATACATCAACAAATGTAGTGACAGTATATGCATGAATACAGATATGAATACAGAAACATCAACAAATCTAGTGAAAGTAGATATATGAATACAGGTACATTAACTAATCTAGAGACAGTACATGCACTAATATAGATACATCAACAAATTTAGTGACAGTACATGCACGAATACAGAAACATCATCAAATCTACTGACAGTAGATACATGAATACAGATGCATCAACAAGTCTAGTGACAGTAGATACATGAAAACAGATGCATCAACAAGTCTAGTGGCAGTAGATACACAAATAAAGATGCATCAACAAATCTTGTGACAGTAGATACACAAATACAGATGCTTCAACAAATCTAGTGACAGCAGATACACGTATACAGATGCATCAACAAATCCAGTGACAGTAGATACACGGATACAGATGCATCAACAAATCTAGTGACAGTAGATACCAGAATACTGATGCGGCAACAAATCCAGTGACAGTACATGCATGAATACAGATGCATCAACAAATCCAGTGACAGTACATGCATGAATACAGATGCAGTAACAAATCCAGTGACAGTACATGCAGGAATACAGACGCATCAACAAATCCAGTGACAGTACATGTAGGAATACAGATGCATCAACAAATCCAATGAGAGTACATGCAGGAATACAGATGCATTAACAAATCTAGTGACAGTATCTGCAGGAATGCAGACATATCAAAAAATCCAGTGACAGTACATGCAGAAATACAGACACATTAACAAATCCAGTGACAGTACATGCAGGAATACAGACACATCAACAAATCCAGTGACAGTACATGCAGGAATACAGGCACTTCAACAAATCCAGTGACAGTACATGCCTGAATACAGACACATCAGCAAATCCAGTGACAGTACATGCATGAATACAGGCACATCAACAAACCATGTGACAGCACATGCATGAATACAGACATATCAACAAATCCAGTGACAGTACATGCATGAATACAGACACATCAAGAAACCCAGTGACAGTACACGCATGAATACAGACACATCAACAAATCCAGTGATAGCACATGCATGAATACAGCTACATCAACAAATCCAGTGACAGTGCAAGCATTAATACAGATACTTCGACAGAGCCAGTGACAGTACATGCATGAATACAGCTACATCAACAAAGCCAGTGACAATACATGCATGAATGCAGATACATCAACAGAGCCAGTGACAGTACTTCCATGAATGCAGATACATCAACAAAGCCAGTGACAGTAAATGCAGGAATACAGATACATCAACAAAGCCAGTGGCAGTACATTCACGGATACAGATACATCAACAAACTCAGTGACAGTACATGCATGAATACAGATACATCAGCAAATCCAGTGACAGCAGATGCATGAATGCAGATACATCAACAAATCCATTGACAGTAGATACACGAATACAGATACATCAACAAATCTAGTGACAGTACATGCATGAATAGCGAATCATCAACAAATCTAGAGACAGTACATGCACGAATATAGATACAGTAACAAATCTAGTGACAGTACATGCACGAATACAGAAATCTCACCAAATCTACTGGCAGTACATACATGAATACAGATGCATCAACAAGTCTAGTGACAGTAGATACACGAAAACCGATGCATCAACAAGTCTAGTGGCAGTAGATACACAAATACAGCTGCATCAACAAATCTTGTGACAGTAGATACACAAATACAGATGCTTCATCAAATCTAATGACAGTAGATACACGAATACAGATGCATCAACAAATCTAGTGACAGTAGATATACAGATACATGTGCATCAACAAATCTAATGACAGTAGATACAAGAATACTGATACGGCAACGAATCCAGTGACAGTACATGCACGAATACAGATGCATCAACAAATCCAGTGACAGTACATGCATGAATACAGGTGCAGCAACAAATCCAGTGACAGTACCTGCATGATTACAGATGCAGAACAAATCCAGTGACAGTACATGCAGAAATACAGACACATAAACAAATCCAGTGACAGTACATGCAGGAATACAGACACATCAACAAATCCAGTGACAGTACATGCAGGAATACAGGCACTTCAACAAATCCAGTGACAGTACATGCAGGAATACAGACACATCAACAAACCGAGTGACAGTACATGCAGGAATACAGACACATCAATAAACCCAGTGACAGTAAATGCATGAATACAGACACATCAGCAAATCCAGTGACAGCACATGCATGAATACAGACACACCAACAAATCCAGTGACAGTACATGCATGAATATAGATACATCAACAAATCCAGTGATAGCACATGCATGAATACAGCTACACCAACAAATCCAGTGACAGTACATGCATGAATACAGCTACATCAACAAATCCAGTGACAGTACATGCATAAATACAGATACATTGACAGAGCCAGTGACAGTACATGCATGATTACAGCTACATCAACAAAGCCAGTGACAGTACATGCATGAATGCAGATACATCAACAAAGCCAGTGACAGTACATTCATGAATGCAGATACATCAACAAAGCCAGTGACAGTAAATGCAAGAATACAGATACATTAACAAAGCTAGTGGCAGTACATCCACAAATACAGTTACATCAACAAATTTAGTGAC
The DNA here is from genome assembly GCF_019279795.1 of Protopterus annectens. Lineage (NCBI taxonomy): Eukaryota > Metazoa > Chordata > Ceratodontiformes > Protopteridae > Protopterus > Protopterus annectens. The sequence goes on from NC_056750.1 coordinate 814,940,133, forward strand.
AGTACATGCATGAATACAGAAACATCAACAATTCTAGAGATAGTATATGCACAAATATAGATACATCAACAAATCTAGTAACAGTACATGCACAAATACAGATGCATCAACAAATCTAGTGACAGTAGATACATGAATACAGAAGTGTCACCAAATCTAGTGACAGTAGATACATGAATACAGATGCATCACCAAATCTAGTGACAGTAGATACAGGAAGACAGATGCATCAACAAATCTAGTGGCAGTAGATACACGAATACAGATGCATCAACAAATCTAGTGACAGTAGATACATAGATACAGATGCATCAACAAATCTAGTGACAGTAGATACACGGATACAGATGCATCAACAAATCTAGTGACAGTAGATACACGAATACAGATGCATCAACAAATCTAGTGACAGTAGATACATGGATACAGATGCATCAACAAATCTAGTGACAGTAGATACACGGATACAAATGCATCATCAAATCGAGTGACAGTAGATACACGGATACAGATGCATCAATAAATCTAGTGACAGTAGATACACGGATACAGATGCATCAACAAATCTAGTGACAGTAGATACACGAATACAGAAGCAGCAACAAATCTAGTGACAGTAGATACACTAATACAGATGCAGCAACAAATCTAGTGACAGTAGATACACAAATACAGATGCATCAACAAATCTAGTGACAGTACATTCACGAATACAGATGCATCAACAAATCTAGTGACAGCACATACATGAATACAGGTACATTAACAAATCTAGCGACAGTACATGCACAAATACAGATACATCAACAAATTTAGTGACAGTACATGCATGATTACAGATATGAATACTGAAACATCAACAAATCTAGTGAAAGTAGATACATGAATACAGATGCATAAACAAATCTAGTGACAGTAGATACACGAATACAGATGCATCAACAAATCTAGTGACAGTAGATATACGAATACCGATGCATCAACAAATCTAGTGACAATAGATACACGAATACAGATGCATCAACAAATCTAGTGACAGTAGATACACGAATAAAGATGCATCAACAAATCTAGTGACAGTAGATACACGAATACAGATGCATCAACAAGTCTAGTGACAGCAGATACATGAAAACAGATGCATCAACAAGTCTAGTGGCAGTAGATACACAAATACAGATACATCAACAAATCATGTGACAGCAGATACAAGAAGACAGATGCTTCATCAAATCTAATGACAGTAGATACACGAATACAGATGCATCAACAAATCTAGTGACAGTACATACACAGATACAGATGCATCAACAAATCTAGTGACAGTAGATACAAGAATACCGATGCAGCAACAAATCCAGTGACAGTACATGCATGAATACGGATGCATCAACAAATCCAGTGACAATACATGCATGAATACAGATGCAGCAACAAATCCAGTGACAGTGCATGCATGAATACAGATGCAGCAACAAATCCAGTGACAGTACATGCATGAATACAGATGCAGCAACAAATCCAGTGACAGTACATGCAGGAATACAGATGCATCAACAAATCCAGTGACAGTACCTGCAGGAATGCAGACACAACAAAAAAAATCCAGTGAGACTACATGCAGAAATACAGACACATTAACAAATCCAGTGACAGTACATTCAGGAATACAGATACATCAATAAATCCAGTGACAGTACATGCAGGAATACAGGCACTTCAACAAATCCAGTGATAGTACATGCAGGAATACAGACACATCAAAAAACCCAGTGACAGTACATGCAGGAATACAGACCCATCAATAAATCCAGTGACAGTAGATGCATGAATACAGACACATCAGCAAATCCAGTGACAGTACATGCATGAATACAGGCACATCAACAAACCATGTGATTGCACATGCATGAGTACAGACACAGCAACAAATCCAGTGACAGTGCATGCATGAATACAGACACATCAAGAAACCCAGTGACAGTACATGCATGAATACAGACACATCAGCAAATCCAGTGACAGCACATGCATCAATACAGACACATCAACAAATCCAGTGACAGTACATGGATGAATACAGACACATCAACAAATCCAGTGATAGCACATGCATGAATACAGCTACATCAACAAATCCAGTGACAGTACATGCATGAATACAGCTACATCAACAAATCCAGTGACAGTACATGCAAAAATACAGATACATCGACAGAGTCAGTGACAGTACATGCATGAATACAGCTACAACAACAAAGCCAGTGACAGTACATGCATGAATGCAGATACATCAACAAAGCCAGTGACAGTACTTTCATGAATGCAGATACATCAACAACGCCAGTGACAGTAAATGCACAAATACAGATACATCAACAAATTTAGTGACAGTACATGCATGAATAGAGAAACGTCAACAAATCTAGAGATAGTACATGCACGAATATAGATACAGTAACAAATCTAGTGATATTACATGCACGAATACAGAAACATCACCAAATCTACTGGCAGTAGATACATGAATACAGATGCATCAACAAGTCTAGTGGCAGCAGATACATGAAAACAGATGCATCAACAAGTCTAGTGGCAGTAGATACACAAATACAGATGCATCAACAAATCTTGTGACAGTAGATACACGAATACAGATGCTTCATCAAATCTAATGACAGTAGATACACAAATACAGATGCATCAACAAATTTAGTGACAGTAGATACAAGAATACCGATGCGGCAACAAATCCAGTGACAGTACACGCATGAATACAGATGCATCAACAAATCCAGTGACAATACATGCATGAATACAGATGCAGCAACAAATCCAGTGACAGTACATGCATGAATACAGATGCAGCAACAAATACAGTGACAGTACATGCAGGAATACAGATGCATCAACAAATCCAGTGACAGTACATGCAGGAATACAGATGCATCAACAAATCCAATGACAGTACATGCAAGAATACAGATGCATTAACAAATCCAGTGACAGTACCTGCAGGAATGCAGACACATTAACAAATCCAGTGACAGTACATGCAGGAATACAGACACATCAACAAATCCAGTCACAGTACATGCAGGAATACAGACACATCAACATATCCAGTGACAGTACATGCAGGAATACAGACACATCAACAAATCCAGTGACAGTACATGCAGTAATACAGGCACTTCAACAAATCCAGTGACAGTACATGCAGGAATACAGACACATCAACAAACCCGGTGTCAGTACATGCAGGAATGTAGACACATCAACAAACCCGGTGACAGTACATGCAGGAATACAGACACATCAGCAAATCCATTGACAGTACATGCATGAATACAGGCACATCAACAAACCAAGTGACAGCACATGCATGAATACAGGCACATCAACAAATCCAGTGACAGTGCATGCATAAATACAGATACATCAACAGAGCCAGTGACAGTACATGCATGAATACAGCTACATCAACAAAGCCAGTGACAGTACATTCATGAATGCAGATACATCAGCAAAGCCAGGGACAGTAAATGCACAAATACAGATACATCAACAAAGCCAGTGGCAGTACATTCACAAATACAGATACATCAACAAGTCTATTGATAGTACATGCACAAATGAATATACATCAACAAATTTAGTGATAGTACATGCACGAGTACAGAAACACCAACAAATCTAGAGACAGTACATGCATGAATATAGATACATCAACAATTCTAGTGACAGTACATGCACAGATACAGATGCATTAACAAATCTAGTGACAGTAGATACACGAATACAGATGTGTCACCAAATCTAGTGACAGTAGATACATGAATACAGATGCATCACCAAATCTAGCGACAGTAGATACATGAATAAAGATGCATCAACAAATCTAGTGACAGTAGATACATAAATACAGATGCATCAACAAATCTAGTGACAGTAGATACACGGATACAGATGCATCAACAAATCTAGTGACAGTAGATACACGGATACAAATACATCATCAAATCTAGTGACAGTAGATACATGGATACAGATGCATCAACAAATCTAGTGACAGTAGATACACGGATACAGATACATCAACAAATCTAGTGACAGTAGATACACGAATACAGAAGCAGCAACAAATCTACTGACAGTAGATACACTAATACAGATGCAGCAACAAATCTAATGACAGTAGATACACAAATACAGATGCATCAACAAATCTAGTGACAGTACATTCATGAATACAGATGCATCAACGAATCTAGTGACAGCACATACACGAATAAAGGTACATTAACAAATCTAATGACAGTACATGCACAAATACAGATACATCAACAAATTTAGTGACAGTACATGCATGAATACAGATATGAATATAGAAACATCAACAAATCTAGTGAAAGTAGATACATGAATACAGATGCATCAACAAATCTAGTGACAGTAGATACACAAATACAGATGCATCAACAAATCTAGTGACAGTAGATACACGAATACTGATGCATCAACAAATCTAGTGACAGTAGATACACGAATACAGATGCATCAACAAATCTAGTGACAGTAGATACACGAATACAGATGCATCAACAAATCTACTGACAGTAGATACACGAATACAGATACATCAACAAATCTAGTGACAGTTCATGCACAAATTCAAATACATCAACAAATCTAGTGACAATACATGCACGAATACAGATACATCAACAAATCTAGTGAGAGTACATGCAAGAATATAGATACATCAAGAAATCTAGTGACAGTGCATGCACAAATACAGACGCATCAACAAATCTAGTGACAGTACATGCACGAAGACATAAACATCAACAAATCTAGTGACAGTAGATACACAAATACAGATGCAGCAACAAATCTTGTGACAGCAGATACACGAATGCAGATGCTTCATCAAATCTAATGACTGTAGATACACTAATACAGATGCATCAACAAATCTAGTGACAGTAGATACATGGATACAGATGCATCAACAAATCTAGTGAGAGTAGATACAAGAATACAGATGCGGCAACAAATCCAGTGACAGTACATGCATGAATACAGATGCATCAACAAATCCAGTGGCAGTACATGCATGAATACAGATGCAGCAACAAATCCAGTGACAGTACATGCATGAATACAGATGCAGAACAAATGCAGTGACAGTACATGCAGGAATACAGACACATCAAGAAATCCAGTGACAGTACATGTAGGAATACAGATGCATCAATAAATCCAATGAGAGTACATGCAGGAATACAGATGCATTAACAAATCCAGTGACAGTACCTGCAGGAATGCAGACACATCAAAAAATCCAGTGACTGTACATGCAGGAATACAGACACATTAACAAATCCAGTGACAGTACCTGCAGGAATACAGACACATCAACAAATCCAGTGACAGTACATGCAGGAATACAGGCACTTCAACAAATCCAGTGACAGTACATGCAGGTATAGAGACACATCAACAAACCCAGTGACAGTGCATGCAGGAATACAGACACAGCAACAAACCCAGTGACAGTACATGCATGAATACAGACACATCAGCAAATCCAGTGACAGTACATGCATGAATACAGGCACATCAACAAACCAAGTGACAGCACATGCATGAATACAGACACATCAACAAATCCAGCGGCAGTACATGCATGAATATAGCCACATCAGCAAATCCAGTGACAGCATATGCATGAATACAGACACATCAACAAATCCAGTGACAGTACATGCTTGAATACAGACACATCAACAAATCCAGTGATAGCACATGCATGAATACAGCTACATCAACAAATCCAGTGACAGTACTTGCTTGAATACAGCTACATCAAAAAATCCAGTGACAGTACATGCATAAATCCAGATACATCGACAGAGCAAGTGACAGTACATGCATGAATACAGCTACATCAACAAAGCCAGTGACAGTACATGCATGAATGCAGATACATCAACAAAGCCAGTGACAGTACATTCATGAATGCAGATACATCAACAAAGCCAGGGACAGTAAATGCACAAATACAGATACATCAACAAAGCCAGTGGCAGTACATTCACAAATACAGATACATCAACAAGTCTATTGATAGTACATGCACAAATGAATATACATCAACAAATTTAGTGATAGTACATGCACGAGTACAGAAACACCAACAAATCTAGAGACAGTACATGCATGAATATAGATACATCAACAATTCTAGTGACAGTACATGCACAGATACAGATGCATTAACAAATCTAGTGACAGTAGATACACGAATACAGATGTGTCACCAAATCTAGTGACAGTAGATACATGAATACAGATGCATCACCAAATCTAGCGACAGTAGATACATGAATAAAGATGCATCAACAAATCTAGTGACAGTAGATACATGAATACAGATGCATCAACAAATCTAGTGACAGTAGATACACGGATACAGATGCATCAACAAATCTAGTGACAGTAGATACACGGATACAAATACATCATCAAATCTAGTGACAGTAGATACATGGATACAGATGCATCAACAAATCTAGTGACAGTAGATACACGGATACAGATACATCAACAAATCTAGTGACAGTAGATACACGAATACAGAAGCAGCAACAAATCTACTGACAGTAGATACACTAATACAGATGCAGCAACAAATCTAATGACAGTAGATACACAAATACAGATGCATCAACAAATCTAGTGACAGTACATTCACGAATACAGATGCATCAACAAATCTAGTGACAGCACATACACGAATAAAGGTACATTAACAAATCTAATGACAGTACATGCACAAATACAGATACATCAACAAATTTAGTGACAGTACATGCATGAATACAGATATGAATATAGAAACATCAACAAATCTAGTGAAAGTAGATACATGAATACAGATGCATCAACAAATCTAGTGACAGTAGATACACAAATACAGATGCATCAACAAATCTAGTGACAGTAGATACACGAATACTGATGCATCAACAAATCTAGTGACAGTAGATACACGAATACAGATGCATCAACAAATCTAGTGACAGTAGATACACGAATACAGATGCATCAACAAATCTACTGACAGTAGATACATGAATACAGATACATCAACAAATCTAGTGACAGTTCATGCACAAATTCAAATACATCAACAAATCTAGTGACAATACATGCACGAATACAGATACATCAACAAATCTAATGAGAGTACATGCAAGAATATAGATACATCAAGAAATCTAGTGACAGTGCATGCACAAATACAGACGCATCAACAAATCTAGTGACAGTACATGCACGAAGACATAAACATCAACAAATCTAGTGACAGTAGATACACAAATACAGATGCAGCAACAAATCTTGTGACAGCAGATACACGAATGCAGATGCTTCATCAAATCTAATGACTGTAGATACACGAATACAGATGCATCAACAAATCTAGTGACAGTAGATACATGGATACAGATGCATCAACAAATCTAGTGAGAGTAGATACAAGAATACAGATGCGGCAACAAATCCAGTGACAGTACATGCATGAATACAGATGCATCAACAAATCCAGTGGCAGTACATGCATGAATACAGATGCAGCAACAAATCCAGTGACAGTACATACATGAATACAGATGCAGCAACAAATGCAGTGACAGTACATGCAGGAATACAGACACATCAAGAAATCCAGTGACAGTACATGTAGGAATACAGATGCATCAATAAATCCAATGAGAGTACATGCAGGAATACAGATGCATTAACAAATCCAGTGACAGTACCTGCAGGAATGCAGACACATCAAAAAATCCAGTGACTGTACATGCAGGAATACAGACACATTAACAAATCCAGTGACAGTACCTGCAGGAATACAGACACATCAACAAATCCAGTGACAGTACATGCAGGAATACAGGCACTTCAACAAATCCAGTGACAGTACATGCAGGTATAGAGACACATCAACAAACCCAGTGACAGTGCATGCAGGAATACAGACACAGCAACAAACCCAGTGACAGTACATGCATGAATACAGACACATCAGCAAATCCAGTGACAGTACATGCATGAATACAGGCACATCAACAAACCAAGTGACAGCACATGCATGAATACAGACACATCAACAAATCCAGCGGCAGTACATGCATGAATATAGCCACATCAACAAATCCAGTGACAGCATATGCATGAATACAGACACATCAACAAATCCAGTGACAGTACATGCTTGAATACAGACACATCAACAAATCCAGTGATAGCACATGCATGAATACAGCTACATCAACAAATCCAGTGACAGTACTTGCTTGAATACAGCTACATCAAAAAATCCAGTGACAGTACATGCATAAATCCAGATACATTGACAGAGCAAGTGACAGTACATGCATGACTACAGCTACATCAACAAAGCCAGTGACAGTACATGCATGAATGCAGATACATCAACAAAGCCAGTGACAGTACATTCATGAATGCAGATACATCAACAAAGCCAGTGACAGTAAATGCACAAATACAGATACATCAACAAAGCCAGTGGCAGTACATTTACGAATACAGATACATCAACAAACTCAGTGACAGTACATGCATGAATACAGATACAGCAACAAATCCAGTGACAGTACATGCAGGAATACAGATGCATCAACAAAGCCAATGAGAGTACATGCAGGAATACAGATGCATTAACAAATCCAGTGACAGTACCTGCAGGAATGCAGACACATAAAAAAATCCAGTGACTGTACATGCAGGAATACAGACATGTTAACAAATCCAGTGACAGTACATGCAGGAATACAGACACATCAACAAATCCAGTGACAGTACATGCAGGAATACAGGCACTTCAACAAATCCAGTGACAGTAAATGCAGGTATACAGACACATCAACAAGCCCAGTGACAGTACATGCAGGAATACAGACACATCAACAAATCCAGTGACAGTTCATGCATGAATACAGACACATCAGCAAATCCAATGGCAGTACATGCATGAATACAGGCACATCAACAAACCAAGTGACAGCACATGCATGAATACAGACACATCAACAAATCCAGTGACAGTACATGCATGAATAGAGAAACATCAACAAATCTAGAGACAGTACATGCACAAATATAGATACAGTAACAAATCTAGTGACAGTACATGCACGAATACAGAAACATCACCAAATCTACTGGCAGTAGATACATGAATACAGATGCATCAACAAGTCTAGTGGCAGTAGATACACAAATACTGCTGCATCAACAAATCTTGTGACAGTAGATACACGAATACAGATGCTTCATCAAATCTAATGACAGTAGATACACGAATACAGATGCATCAACAAATCTAGTGACAGTAGATACAAGAATACTGATGCGGCAACACATCCAGTGACAATACATGCACAAATTCAGATACATCAACAAATCTAGTGACAATAATGCACGAATACAGATACATCAACAAGTCTAGTGAGAGTACATGCAAGAATACAGATACATCAAGAAATCTAGTGACAGTACATGCACAAATACAGACACATCAAGAAATCTAGTGACAGTACATGCACAAAGGCAGAAACATCAACAAATCTAGTGACAGTAGATACACGAATACAGATGCATCAACAAATCTAGTGACAGTCCATAAACGAATACAGATACATCAACAAATCTAGTGACAGTACATGCACAAATTCAGATACATCAACAAATCTAGTGACAATAAATGCACGAATACAGATACATCAACAAATCTAGTGAGAGTACATGCAAGAATACAGATACATCAAGAAATCTAGTGACAGTACATGCACAAAGACTGAAACATCAACAAATCTAGTGACAGTACATACATGAATACAGATGCATCAACAAATCTAGTGACAGTACATACATGAATACAGATGCATCAACAAATCTAGTGACAAAAAGATTTTGGGTCACTTTTAAGGAATAGCCTACAAAATCTTACAAATACATTAGCTGAATACATAGTTAAGGAGGGAAACAGGCATATTTTTGTTTTGTGTGAGATATTTGGTTCAATAACTTCTAAAGAAAAGAGGCAGCTTATGAACTAGGCATTCTAGTACTGAAATTGGTCTTATTAAGCTTTAATTATTTAAGAGGATTTTGTAACTTTATGCTGTTATATATGTATGATTATTCTACTTTCATGTGTATATTTTATATATGTTATAATTTAATACAAATTTGGAAAAAAATTGGTCTTGCCTCCAGTGGAATAGTCTGAGTGAAACATTCCAAACAAGATAAATTATATGGTAAAAACCACAGCAACAACAATCCAGCAATTCCAAGGAAGGAAATTTATTCACCAAGCAGTAGTAAAAAATCTCTAGCGCCTCGGCCAACAAGCCTTTAACAGAGTACTGCTTGGTGAATAAATTTCCTTCCTTGGAATTGCTGGATTGTTGTTGCTGTGGTTTTTACCATATTGGTTACTGTTGGTTGCTGTGGTTTATCTAAGATAAATTATATACTTTCTGCTGTACATCTAATTTAAACAAACCACTTGTTTTAAATTAATTATATAATTGCTAATGACTTCATTGTTAATTTTATTTTCAGGAGTGTTTTGTTTACTTGTTATATAATGGTATATTGTTATTGTAAAAGGTTAATCTCTAGAAAAGCTTTCTAAAGTGCTGCAACTTGGACCACTTGATTAAAATGCATTACATGAGAATATCATACCTTTGAACTGTACCAAATTCCTTGGTATTTCCCAGTTCTGAGGGTAAAATAGTGGGGTACCAAGAGTTTCGGAGTGGCCCCTTTAATTCCTGATTTTTTTATTTAAAATTTGCAGTTACTGCCAACATCAGCATTGCAAGACAGTGATTTTGTGCTTTTTGGAGACCAGGAGAGACCTTTAAAAAAAAGGAAAAGTTGATTACTACTGCAGCCCCTCTACAGCTTGCGGCAGCCAACAAAGAAGAGGATGTTGCTTCAATGCAATGATGTGGACTACTGCTTTGTTACTGAGTGCTCTTACCAACCTCTGCTTAGATGGTGCAAACTTAATGCAGTGTTAACTGATGTATGGATAACGTTACATGTGATTAGTTCCACACCTCGCCCTGCGATGGGCATACTCATCCTGTCTGCCATCTTCATCAAGTGCCAAAACCATTAATTGTATTGAGGTCTCCAGGCCATAGTCATGGTATTATTTGTGTACTGTCATTTTACAAGTGGCTACTTGCAAGAGTAATCAAGTGAGGAGTTTCTGAAGTAATACTGACTGATGCTACTTAGTGTAGAAATCTGCAGACAATAAAATGGAGGGACTCTTTGATATAATAATAGTAGGAAATACCATTAGATTGTTAGAAAGTCTGTAATTCCATATTATTATTCCAAATAATTTATAGATGAAACTGACCATGGGGTTAGCTGGAATGAGGGTAGGGTGAAATTAATAGCTGAGCCAAGAGACTTTTCACAGTACTATCTATGAAAAAATATCTGCTTCATCATGCACCACTTTTGTATATGACTTACACTCTGGTTCAGTCATAAAGCAGGCAGTAAACATACTGAAATAACAGTTTTGCAATGTAAGAGCGACTGTCATCTTTGTCACAAGTCACTTTCCTCTTCTAGGACCTATGATAGTAATGACAGCAATGTGACAGCAGGGGGCGTTTAAGCACTATACCATGACAGTCCTCTTTACAGCAGTTGCTGCAGACTGAGAAAGAAGTTTAGCAAACTACAGTTTTGGTATCTGAAAGTCTGATAGTTATTTTACTGTATAAGTCCAGGTATATTTAGCCCACATTAGGAGCAACTTATGAAACCAAAAATTCACACTATTTGTCATGTTTTTGCAGGGAGAGGCTTTTCATTTTGAATTTGTGGCTTTTTGGATTGTGGAGGGCAGTTAAGAGATAGAGGGCTAACAACTAATAGGACACATAGGAGTGAAACGTTCAAAGGACAGAAGAGATGTGGGATGCCTTCATTATCATTTGTAAATAACCCTAACAACATTCCAATTTATCTGCCGTGCCTAGTTGCATGCAGGTTGCTGATTGGATGGATACTTGCCTATGAATTGTTTGTTTTATTTAAGTGCTCAGGTTTTGTTTGGCTTCTGCCTTCTGCTATAGTCTAATGTACAACCATGAGCTAGCTCTCCAAACAGAACAGGGAACACTTTTGTTTAGGTTACAACAGCATATAATTTTAAGCAAGGGAGAAAAGATACTAAGAAATGTGTTCAGTCATGTTTTTATTTCTTTATTCGCTTACTTCTTTTTTGTTATTAGTAGGAAGACTGTAACACACTCACAAAGTATCCCAGTTAAAAAATAAAAAGTTTGAAAAAAAAAGATTGCATTTGCATCGTACATCTCCTAAATGTACTTCAGGTGGTAGTGATAGTTTCTGGCATTAAATACATGCTCACAATTATGTTAATTATACTTTTGTAAAAATTCTACTATTCTCAGCTGAGGCTGAGTTATTTTCACTTAGCTGTACTGTGGAAATAAAATTCTAGCTCAGCTAGCTGAAGGAAGCACTTGCTAGTTTCCAGAATGTAGTTCTGCAATAAAGTAAAATTCATTTTCTGTATTCCACATTTGCTTTTTGGGTGAAATGCCTAGCTTGGAACAAGAAGATCATTGAAGTCCTATGTCAGCAGAATGTTATCCATGCATCAGTTAACAGTGCATTAAGGACTATAGCAGTCAGGCACTGACTCACGAAGGTGATGTCAGCAATAACTGCAAATTATAAATAAAAAAACCTGGAAATTGAAGGGGCCACTTGGGAATTCGTGGAACCCCAATATTATGCCCTCAAAACTGAGAAATATCGAGGATTCGATACGGTTGAGAGGCATGGATTATACTTGGAATACTTAACAATGCTTTGATAATGCTCATACATAAATTAGGCTCTGCAGATGAATTAGCAGCCTCCATGAGGCCTTTACTGTGACTACTGACTGAGATGGATAAGTCACATGATATGCATCCTCATTACTATCCCGGCTTCTTTTAAAGAGATACTGCTACCCCTTTCATACAGTAAGATAAACAATTTGTGTCTATACACTAGTCATGTATCGCTGCAAATTAAATAATTAGCTTTATTGTTCTCTGGCACATCATGGGTTTTGCTACACATCACAAGACTTAGATTTTTAAAATACAAACACATGTAGTTCTTCACTGTTCACAGTCTTTATCCACTCTTTTAGAACTGAACGAACTGCAGATATATCCACTGGTAATGGCAATGATGTTTCAGTTTTTATCAGGGATTTCATCTCTTCTAAAGTGACACCCAATGACTCTTCCCGGTGAGCTCATTGTACTCCAGGGAAACTAAGTAAGTTTTACTTTCAACTTACACCTTCTACATGGACTACTCCCATGGCCCCACAGGTTCACAAGTTCCTAGCATTTCTAGAAAACATCCCTATTAGAGGTGGCTCGCTAAACCACTATGACTTCAACTACCCCTCCACAGACTGGAGGAGTTTTACTTCTACTGTTGGATGTGCACATAGACTAGGTAAATAAGAATTCCTAGGATCAAATTGTCTGTAATATCTTCAGGGGTGACAATGTCATAAACTTAGTTCTCAGAAACTCTGGTCTGGCCTGCTCATGGTTGGTCTCTCTGTTGTTAAGTCTGATTAATAGCTGTTACTTTTGCCCTCACAACATCCCTGCCATGGTTATCAACCCCACGGTCTTTTAAAGCCATCAAAAAAGTTAACCTTTTACAACTGTGTAATGAAATCACAAAATTCTCCCATGTCACCTCCCCAAATGAAAACAGAATAGGCAGCCACCTATGTCAAGGCTCTTCATGCTCATTTACATAAAACATTGATAGGGTTGTCTCTGCCATAACCAGATGTAAATTCAATAACAAACCTCCCTGTTGTTCAGTAGGCATAAATACATTTTACAAAAGAAGGATTACCTTTGATTACCTTGTAAGGCCAGAACTCAGATCACAATGAGAATATAAAATATCTCATCAAGAAACTGTAGACAGCTATTAAGACAAGCAAAGCTAGTTTCTGAGGCTAAGGATAATTATACGACTTTTGTCAGCTATTAAAAAAATAAGGAATAAGTCATATCACTTTTCAGAATGTATCCATAATGGCATCTGCTATTCAAATTCTATTGACATTATCAACATACTAGCTAAGAGGATTGCTGCAAATTTTTCCCAGAAACTATCATCCCCATTCCAAACATACTCAAGCCCACCATTAGTTCCAAGGGTCATAACCTTAAAGTGCTCTCCAAGACTAAAATATACTTCTTGAATTGGTCCTGGAAACGTGACAGGCTGCCTTATAAACAGTCTCAAGCAGGGCCTTGCTCATGCTGTTCATAAGATGCTCAACCTAAACCTTGCCACTGTGTTCTTGGCCAATGGCACATTGTGGTGTTCTTGGCCAATGGCACATTGTGGTGGTAATGCCACCTTCATAAGGATGGCCCCAACACTGACCGAAGCAACTACAAACCCATCAGCTTCACTAATTGTGTCTGCCAAACAAACACTGGAATACATCATCACTGACTTATAAACCAGGACTTTAAGAATTTAATCAAATTCAACCCACAACAATTTGGATTTTTTCATTAAGTCCAGGTCATGTCTCCCCAATCTTGTGAACTTCTTTGAAAATGTCATACAGGCCATGGACAATGGCCACACTGTTTGTACTGCTTACCTATTTCTAGAAAAAGCATTTGATACCATACCACAAGGGGTCTAGGACTAATGCTCAATGACACATTTCCATGAATTGGAAACAGCAGAGCACAGTTTCGCGAAAGTGCTTTTTCATCAAAAAAAGCACTTTGGCAAACTGTACTAAAAAAAAAAAAAAAAACATGAGGAAATGTCTGTTGCTGAGATCGTGGCACAGTGAGGATAAAGGAATATTCTTTTTTCCCCACTGTAGATCGATCTCTGAGTGAGAATATAAAAGTCAGGCTGTGTGTGGGGGGTGCAGGGGGGTTTGCCCCCCTGCGTAAACATGATTACTGTTGTTTTTTTTAATGTTAAGTGTTTTTTTTACTGGAGTTTTGTGAAAGTGCTTTTTCATTGAAAAAGCATTTTTGTGAAACTGTGCTCGGCCGTTTCCGATTTGTGGAAACGTGTCGTTGAGCATTAGTCCTAGATCCACCACAAGATGGGATTGTAAACAAGCTAATAGCCTTAAACATAGACCCCTGTGTGGTCAAATAGATTGCAAACTTTCTCAAGGACAGAATACATGTTGTGTGGGTCAGTGATACCTCCTCAGTTAAGGAATAGGTGACCAGTGGTGTTCCCCAGGGGTACATATTGGGCTTCCAACTTTTTGCCATGTATTTGCTTGATCTCATCACTGATAACAAGGCTCTCTGGCTGATTAAGTTTGCAATGATTGCAAGTTGGAAGTAGTTGTCAAAGGAACATCTGATACAATTCTTTTCAAATGGAGCTTCAGCTAAAGCATGGTGCACTGAGAAAGGGCACTGTATTGCTGTGCTCTGTCTTGCTGTATCATTTCTTCTTGCTGCTTTGTTATGCCTATTTATTTATCTATCTGACTTTGTTAATTGTGGGAGAGGGAGATCACTGATCCACACAGACCATTTTCACACCCTCCCAAGGCAGTAACATGAGCAATCCATATAGGAAGAAGAACAGTGCCGAGGACAGTTTATAAATTCTTCATGTTATATTTTCTGCAATAGACACGTTATTCCTGCTGTATGTTCTTCCATTCTTTCCTTAGGCTGCTGTTGTTCAGATTCCTGTTGCATCTGGTTGTTGATCTTCCCAAAGCTGTTAAATGTTGACTCTGGCTGGGATTCACAGACTTTTAACAAAATGCACAGCACTAATTAATCTCTCAACTGTCCAGATTTTCGCAGAATGTCCAGATTTTTGCGTCATATTTTTGGTCTGTTCCTCATAAATTTTTTTTCTTTTCTGGCAAATCACTGAGGATTGAAGTCACTAAATAAGTACATATATTTAATTTCAGACTTCATATCTTTCAGAAAATGCATGCTAACACATGTCCTGCTATTTTGTCAACTTTTTAAGTTTATAAGAGCAATATTTAAAATATGTTCCGATTTTTTGGGCTCTTGTCCCCCTCATTATTTTAAGCTTTGTCCATATTTCTTATGCTAAGAGGTTGAGAGGTATGATTACTGCACACAGTGCCAGTGTGCAAGGCATGGACCATTCAGAGAAGGAGACTGCATGACTACACCATGTGAGAAATGGTGCTGTATGCAGCCAGTGCACATGAGCACATAATGATATGGAAATGATGACTATCATACAAGTGAGTTATAACAATGACAGCATAAAATGTGGCGGAGTGAGTCACAAGTGCATAAATTAGATGTATTGCACCTCAGTGCAAACTACTTCTGAATACAGGGAAGGTTTGGTATACAGGTCTATGAGTATGTTAGGAGCAACAGCAGTTACAGCTGGTAACATGTATTAATGGTTGTCCCTAGACCCAGTAACCCTGACAATGCATATCACTACTGCACACACCATCATAAGAGGCATCATCAGCACCTTACATATCAGCACCTAATGTGCAACGGCACCATATGAGAGTAGGGAGAATGAAGCATATACACCTTAATGGAATGTCCCATGTCAGGAAACAACAGGAATGTTATTGTCTACGACCTGGAAAACAGCTGTGAGTGGGCATGGCACTTCACACAGGTAATAACAGATAATAGCAAAGGATGAAAACTACAGAAAGTCCCAGCTGTTAACCTAGAGGAACTTTGCCACTTATGACCATGAAACCACTGAGCAGGCTGTGTCACCAAAGCTGAAGGTTAAGCCATCTCAACGCTGCTCTTTGCAGTATGTGAATGTATAGCTTATATCCAAAAACCTGTCAAGGATACCCTCCCACGGAAATGTACTCCATAGCCTACAGAGGCAGATCAGAGGATGGTTGCTATGTGCTTCATCAAAGCACCCACGGAGGCCACATGTGCAACACAGACTTAGTATCATCAGCTTTCTGTCCCTACACATCACCACACAAGTCACACACATCACCGCACAAGTCACACACATCATCACACAAGTCATTCACCATTTCCACAATGCTGCTGCTAACAGCTGTCTGTGCCTGGATCACTAACCTGCACATCTATTGACTTATTCTGACTTTTGTATCAGGATCAGAGACTGATCGGAAGTTGTGGCTGCACAGGAACCCCCCCCCCATCTTCCTCTAAGTGTATGTGCATGTCAGCGACTACTAACTTCAGAGGCTGTGTGGGCGGCACACTCATGGGAAACCCAGGAGATGTGTTCTGCCCTGGTGATACTCTGCCTGTATCTTCACATGAGCCAGTGATGTTGTTGATGTGGGTGAGCCTTCCCATATTAATGTTGCTAATGCGGGTGAGTCCTACCATTTTAATTTTTCTAATACAGGTGAGTCTCACCAAGTTAATGTTGATAATGCGGGTGAGTCCTACCATGTTAATACCGTGGATGTGAGTGAGCCCTCTCATATTAATGTTGCGGATGCAAGTTATCTCTCCCATGTTAATGTTGCTGATGTTGGTGAACCTTCTCATGTTAATGATGCTAATGTGGGTGAGCCCTCCTATGTTAATGTTGTGAATGCGGGTGAGCCCTCCAATGTTAATATTGCTGATTTGGGTGAGCCCTCCCATGTTAATGTTGCTGATGTAGGTGTGTCCCCCATGCTAATTTTGCTGTTGAGGGTGAGCCCTCCCAGGTTCATATGTTCATAGGAACATACCAGGCTAAAAACTACCAGGCATTTATAAGCCAAACCATACAACCCAACCCAGATGTGTGCCTGTTTATCATGGGCGTTTTATTAGGTGGGGATATGTTAGTTAGGAAATTTCTAAAGGTTATGTGGGGGTAATATTAGTTTGGGCATAGTCAGTGTCTGCCTCTGTCTATCAGAGACTTGGGGGACAGACCTGGGGTGAATTTCCATTTCCCATCCATTGGTCAAGTTTACAGTTAAATAAGGTTAGGAATAGACTCTGATTCACATAGATGAATTTCCTGTTCCAGATCAAGGGGATCCTCTGAGACATATATCTGTCTTGCTAACATGTCCTATTTATGTCAGAAGCAAACTTTAAATCCTTGTATCCAGTGGTTCTGATGCTGTTCATTTGCATAATATCCATCAAAGCTGGATCCAAGAATATCTTGCATGCCAGGCATAGATCACTACTCAGTAACCTGTAGGAGACTGATTCTCTTGGTAAGAAACCTTTATTGATGTTGCATATGTCTTGTCAGGTACATACTGAAGAAGGCATTATACTCACTGATGGATCTGATAAAGGCCAAATAAAGTGTCCATATGACTTCCTTTTACATGGATGACATGCCCTTACTTATAAGTTGGGTGACGTAGAATTATTTTCTGACTACCTTGGCCACATGCTGGTCAAAAGCCAGATTACTGTCTACATATGTTCCCAGATCCCTGATGACCAGGCCAACTATTAGGGATGTCTTATTGATGGAGTAATTAGCCTGAGTGGCCCAAAAGACACTATAATGCATTTCTTAGCATTGAGTTTTAATCGGTGACTTTGACATCAGTCATGTTTGTATCTGTGTTAGACCCTCTTGGAAGATGTTTGTGTCATGGGGGGATTCTATTATAGCTCCCAATTTCAGTCATCTGCAAACTTGGCAGCCAAAGGCCCCTGACATTAGCCTTTTTCTCTAAGAAGTAGATGCCAAATAGAAGTGATCCCAGCATGAAGCCCTGAGATAGCCCACTGGTGACCAGTCTCCTAATGGAGGTGGTCTGACCAATCCTGGCTTCCTAGGTTCTGTTTGTGAACTACCTGGCAATCCAGCAAGTTATGTAGGGGTATGTGCAGTTCAGTGACTTTCTCATCTATATTTGAGTGGGATATTATATCAAATGCCTTAGCCAGGTCAAGGTAAATGGTATGCACCATTCGTTTTCTCCTCCGCTATTGCCGTAGTGACTTTCTTAAAGAAGTCCACCAGGTTTAGTAGGCATGACCTTCCCTTGACAAAGCCAAAGTCATTTAGTTCCAGTTCTGAAGATTATCTATGTCTTTGTCGATTATTTCCATGATAATTCATTCCGTGGCTTTGCATATTAGACTAGTCAGATTATGGTTCTGTAGTTTCTGGGTTCAGTTGAAGGGCCACACTTGTGAAGTGGGATATCCATTTTAGTCTTCCATTCTTCTGGTACAAAGTCTGTTTTGAGCCAGTAGTTGAAAAGTGACTCAAGTGGTTCTGATAAGTCATGTTTTAAGCTATTTAGGAGACATTCCAGGAAATAGAAAGGGCCAAATGAGGCTATGGTTTTGGCCTTATTGACTGACATTAGGATCTGCTCCCTGATAATAGCTGACGGGATGTGGTAGTATGTATATCATGTTGGGGAGTCTGATGTTTTAGCTGAATTTGTCAGCCAGCAGATTTGCTGTCGCTGTGCTCAGGGAAGGTGGCATCACTAACTACCAGTTCGGCACACTATTGTATGCCGCCTTTGAGGTTACGGACATAGCTGCATAAGGCCCTGTGGTTGTCTTTAGTCTGTGAGGCTATTTTGACCTCATAATTAGCCTTGTTGGACTTAATTTGTCCTCTAAGTTTCCTGCTTAGTTTAATTTGAGAGGTCTTATCATCATGGGAGTTGCTCTTCCTGATTTTAGCCATGACTTTTTTTCTTTTGTTATATACCCTATTAAGGTTAGGATTCCACCAGTGTGATTTGTTTTTAGAGTTTAGTCTGGGCTTACTTGAGACATACCCTGTTGATGTTGCTGATACTACTGAGCCCTCCCATGTTAATGTTGCAGAAAGGGCTACTGCATTGTTAGTCTGTGTCATGTCCACGTCACTGTTATCATTAGTGGCTACTGCTTTGTTAGTCTGTGTCATGTCCACATCACTGTTATCATTAGTGGCTACTGCATTGTTAATCTGTGTCATGTCCATGTCACTGTTATCATTAGTGGCTACTGCATTGTTAGTCTGTGTCATGTCCATGTCACTGTTATCATTAGTGGCTGCTGCAGTGTTAGTCTGTGGCATGTCCATGTCACTGTTACATTAGTGGCAGGACACCAGTTGGCATCAGGTATGTGCTGTCTTGAGCTAGTTCCTCTAACAGTAGAACCATGAAAGTATGAACACATGATACCTTTGGCAGCACAACAATATATTCCTATACCCCTGTGATAAGCAAAGTCCTAGAAAAGTCTACATGTATATAGCATGTGGAGATATAAATACATTTACATGCGGGTTGTTGCAGTACTACCTACAGGTACCGGAAAGGACAGCTATGCAGAAGGACCTTGATGAATCAGTTCTATCACACGTGCAGTGCAAGTGTACCATACAGCTGTTTAGTGAATAATTCCTGACTTGATGTGTTCCTTATTGATACATGGATGGTCACTGCCAGACTGTCTTCCACATCTATGCCACCCCCAAGCATGAGGTTTGAACCCCCAACCCAGGCAGAGATAGCTAAAACTTACACCTCTGACCATGGAGTACATGCTGTTGTAGTAATGCCACCTTCCCTTGATTGGTAAACTTTTCCATCTACTGCCTCTCTTATGAGAAGGAGATTTTTTTTTGCCATCTGCAAGTAAGTAGTTTGTTAATCACTCCACCCAACATATGAAAAACAAGCATGTTGAATAGCGAGGACCCTCCACTAACCCTTACAGCACTGCACTAGTTATTTCCCTTGTCCCGATATTCTTGGTCTAATCATAATGCACCAAGTTCTTCACAGCAGTTGTCCCACCAAGTTCCTGAGTAGGTTTCTGCTGCACTCCTGTCCCTTTCATTCTGCTGAGTAGTCTTTGATGAATTACCAAGTCAAAGACCTCACAGAACTGTAGTCACAACACCTATCTTCCACTGTGTCATCCAGTTCTGCTGTTGCCCAGCCACAGAACCACAGGTTTGATTGACAGCTTATCCTGACAATGGAGTCATTCTGTTTTGTGTCCTCAAGTGTTTATCTCAGGATTCTCTCCATTACCTTCATGGTCATGGTTAGGATAACTGGCCTGTAGTTTCTTGGAATGGTCCTGTTACATCCCATGAAAACAGGTATGACTACAGCTGATTTCCAATCATCTTGCACTGTTTCTCCACTTGTCCAAAGACTTCTAAGAGTGGTTCTGCTAAGGTACCTGCTACATTCTTGAGTATTCTGACTGCTTTCTCATCAGGGTCTTGTGTCCAATTGTAAGATAAGTTACTTATCTGCCTACTGGCCCAACTATCCACCTCTCACTTCTATCTGCCTTTTTCCCCTTACTACAAGGTATCATCATTCTTGTCTGAAACCCTAGATGAAGACTTTGTTCCTTACTTCAGCAATGTCCTTGTGGTCCCTAAACTCTGTTCCTTTCTTGATCAGCCTGTTTAGGTTGATGTATTTCTTCTTTGATATAATGCCACTAAATTTATTACTCTGCCACTTTATCTGATGAGCTAGTTTCCATCACAATCCACACGTGGCTGTTCTCATCTGTTTACTTGCTTTTCATTTGGCCTTCATATACTGTAGGCATGTTGCTCTTTCTCCTGCCCTTCATCTTTCCACCTTTTAAATGCTTTTTGTTTATTCATGGGTACTGCATTAACCTCCTTCCTCAGCCACGTAAGTTTCCTGGTTAGCCCCACCTTCCCTCTTTTGAGCAGCCCCTATGTAGACCTTTTAGAATGCTATCTTTGATGTTCATTCATGGGTTTCACACATTGCCACCTCTTTGTAGTGACACTGCTGTTTTTGTCCCTTAGGTCACCAATGTTCTACCTTTGGGCATTCCTGGAAAGCTTACCTTTATCAAACGTGGTGAGAACTAGGTTTAGAATGCTGTAATGACTCAAACCTCCTTGCCCCAACTGAGAAAATCTTCCTGATCCAGAACTTCTGTTAGGAAACTTTTCATTTTTATACAGGAGGTAAGAGCTGAACAGTCTACATGTAAGAGACTGAGAAGCCCCATCACCACCGCCCCTCTTTTATTGCCCCTAACTCCTGAACCTATTCACCGACAGACTAACCTCCTCCACTGTTGTGTCTTTAGACAGGTAATAGTATGCATTCACCATTTTTTCTCCACTTATCGTCTACAGTTATATCTGTTAATGTACCTTTTTTCTTCACCACTTTCATTTTACAAGATTCCACTTTACCTTCTTTCTCCATCAGTCACATGCTCTCCCATCTTCTACATGAACTACCAATCCTTACTTTTCACATCTTGTCTGTCTTGAGGATTTGAATGCCTGGAACAACCATCATCAGTCCCTCTACTGGTTGCTTTATTTGAATGTTTACATCAACAGCTGCTGATTTCAAAATGCAAAGTAAATGCTGTTGAGCATCTCACAGTCAGTACCTGTGGGGTTGTAATTTTTTAAATGTCATTGAATGTTTCAATCTGAATCTTCACATTAACAGCTGTTTTTTCTAAATTTATTTCAGTGGTTGTTAGGCAGTTTATTGTCTGTGCTTTTTTTGAATTAACACTACTGGTTTTATCTGGCATTGCCACCTAAAGTATAGTGCTTTCAGCATTTATATTAGTCTATTGTTTATGAAGTACTATTTTGATATATAGTTATTTTGTCTGTATTTTGTAATTTGGTTTCAAATTAAAAAAAAATCATTAGGTGAATTAGTGGGGTTCACTACATATGATATAAAATCCATAATACTGACGCCCGTAATCCTGAGCCTATACACCTGACAGACGAGAAGCCCGAAACGCCATAATAAAGAAGGACTAAATACCGACAACCCAAAATCTCAAAAACAGTGCTCCGACAGCTGATACATAGTGTGCCACACATGCTATTAATAACACACTGCTTCTCCAAATACACCTGGATGTGTAGTCTTGAATTCAAATGTAACTGAACATAAAATGGAAACAGTCCAAGCCCCAAACACCACAGTACAGTATGAACTCTCATGCAATTGCAAACACAACATCAGTATTCCCCACAGAGCACCAAATACGTGTAATATGTCAATGCGACACTATAGACAATAATGCACATAGAGTGGTACAACAGTGGCGTATGCATTACATTTTCAGTAAACGAGCTATACACTTTACAAACTCTATTGATGTGTACTCATCCTGATGATCCAGGATATGTTGAAATTATTTCTGCCTTTCAATAACTCTTCTCTGTTTTGGTGAGGGTGGACAGCCTGCTGCAAGCCTCTCACGTAAACCATCAACACGAGTTTGTTTCCTGGCTAAACACGTCATCAATACTGCCAAATCTGTTGCCTGGTTGCCTAGGAGACACTTCAAACGGCAATGCCACGCCTCTACAGAATTCTGAGTTTGTGGCAGAAACAACGGTTAAACTCAGATATGTTCCAAAATTGTATTGGAAACAGCGGTGAAAACCGTGTTATAGCTGCAGATCTTGTTGCAAATTTCCATGAATGGACCAGAACATACCAGTCCAAAAATTATTTGAGTACGTCCTTACCCTCCTCAGGAAATGAGTTCTTTAGTGCATGAACCGTTGGGATAACCTCATTTTCTTGCAGAAAAGCCCAACCAACTAGTGATTTAATTGCTAACTGAAAGGTATGAGAATGGTTGTAAAGGGAGCCCAAGCCGAGTTGCTGAACTTTGTGCCAGACATTCTGGCCAAAATGGAATAGGCACCCTTTAGCTGTCACGCCAGTGAAGTTCAATCTCACAGTTTTGATGGCAGCAACCTCATAATCACACAGGATAAATTGTAGAGACAGTGTGAAGTTCTGCAACGCAAACAGGTACAACACACAGTGCCATAACATGCTATAAGTATGCAAGGACTTCTTCGACATAAGCCAATAGATTAATGGGACACATTTGTTATATTCAGAGCATTTTACAATACTGTGTATGCTGTATAATTGGTGGCATACTGCACCTTTACAGAAGTATGTGCCATCCATTAACGAAATGGTGGCAACACTCAAGTCATGCAGATTACTCACAGTACTAAAGACAATCACATGTGTACCAGATGTTGGATCCGCTGCCCGTTTTTCTGTACATTCCTCCAATTGGAATGGAAATCTACTGACATCAAGGTTCTCCAATGTTAGGTCAGGTATATGTGCCTCAATTGTCATTTTGCAGCCTACACGTCTAATTTGTTGGAGCATTGCTTTCCTGTTTGGCAGACTAGCTAAATGGGTCAGGGACAATAGCATCGTCCACTAACAGGCACGGGGTATCTCTGGACATTGCAGCTCTTTCCCTAAGACAACCACACATGCTATACTTCTCCACTTCTAATGGGTCACCTACATGGTTGTGTGGCATTGATTTTAACAAATGCTCACCTTCAGAAAGTGACTCAGTCACCGTCCTGCCTTTACAGTTGCCGCTTCGCTTTAGCTTGCAGCACCAATAACGTCTACTGTGCACTTTCCTATCCAGATGATAGATGTATCCATCAATGATTAGCACCTCTTTACATTTTTTTGTGATTTCTGTCTGGGATATAGTTCACCTATGACTCCAGGCACATCATATTGCTCGGCAGACATGTTGGCTATGTCAGCCATCGTATGAGGATCCACAGGTAACATTCATCTTTTATACTGAGAACTTTACAGTCTCTTAAGGCTATGTGGAACTACTTGGCAGTATTTTGGTATTTAGTGCTTCGGTATTATGGTGTTTTAGGCTTCTCGTCTGTCGGGTATATGGGCTCGGTATTATGGGCGTCGGTATTATGGGTTTTCGGTCATATGTAGTGAACCCGAATTCATGACATGTTAAATGGTTTGGGGTAAAGCACTATAATAAACTTGAATTTTAAATCCATTCCATTGCCTGAGTCCCTTAGACATCAGCAGTATCTATTTTGTCAGACTTCACTGTAACCCATAATTCCTCTGCCCTTTTCCCCTGTCTTCTATTCCTGCATATCAGCTTTCAACCCCCCATTATTTCTTTTGCTTTTTTTGCAACGTCCTGTACTCTACCTCTTTTCTACCTCTCCAAGTAGTGCTCTTGCTTGCTCCTTCCTTTTCCATTTCCTTCACATTCAACCATGTTCTCCTACTTGCACTTCTTCAATGATGGGTTTTCTTCTTGGCAGTAATATTCCCCTTCACATGGAAATGCACAATGGACCTTAGAGAGGGGTTGTTGATTACCTCTTCTTCTACACCCTTCTTGCTTCTTCCTGGCTAACAGTCGGACCAGCTTTTTTTTCTTCTGCTCTTCCTGATTTGTCCAATCATTCTCCAGCCCTAACTATTCTCTTTTGGGTCTCCTCACCTTCCCTTGGGGCCATTGTATTCTTGCTTTAACCTACTCCTGGTTTAACACTGTTAGTCTCAAGCACTTGCAGGTGCGTTTATATTGAAAACCACCCTACACCAGAGGCTCTCTTGCTAAGGTAGTTTGCACACAGCCATAGATCTTTAGCTGTTAAAAGAACCTTGAGTCTCTGGCATTCTTCACATTTCAGCTGCCCCATCGCCAGTACTGCCTGCTCTGACCCCATCACCAATACTGCCTGCTTTGCCTTTTCTCAGCTGTTTCTGGCTGTTCTCCTTTGTACTATGCCCTACTAAACTTCCATTCAACATGCTAAACTGGTAAACTTGGATGAAAATCTGAAAAAGGTTGCCACATTCTTCTTGTCTGTTATGTTAGCTATCTTCTGAAAGAAGCTTGCCTGGAGAGTCCAGGGGTTTTGCTCTCTGAAATACAGAACCGTAAAATCTCAGTATAGTGTTATCCGGGTCTATATCAGAACATCGAAGTTTTAAAACTTTGAATGTTTTAATATCGACCCGTTTTAATCGAACGTTAAACATAGCGAAGCTGCAGAACACCTAAGGAAAGAATTTGGTTGGCCTTTTCTGTGGCTTCACTATTTTCAGCGCTGTGGTGGAGATTTACGGGTCGGGTTCAGGTAAGTGTGCGATTGTGTGGTTGTTAGGATTAGGGTGCGGGTTAGGTGAGTTAGGGTTAGGGCGCGGGTTAGGTGAGTTAGGGTCAGGGCGTGGGTTAGGTGAATTAGGTTTAGGGGCGGGTTAAGTGAGTTAGGGTTAGAGTGCGGGTTAGGTGAGTGTGTGATAGTGATGGACCTTAGGGTTAGGGTTTGGGTTAAAGTAAGTGGATAGATAGCAGTGTATGTATAGTTTAGTGTAGGGTTAGTTGTAGGATTATAAGTGTATGTGTGTGTATTGATGATTTTTAGGTGTGCTTGTGTTGTGTGTATGTGTTTCAGAATAGCGAATTTTTTCCCAAGGAAAAAATTCGCTGTTCTGAATGTTCGATAGTATGTGGTTTAGATATTTTAGGTTCGATGAAATAGCGTTTGCTATTTTCATCTTTCGATAACGTGAGATAAATGCTGTTATCCGATCACCAGAGAATGGTCTCTGGAAATTGCAGCTTCTTTTATCATGTAATATACCACAACTTCTGTTATTGTGGTGCATGCTCTTTACACCAGCTATTCTCAGGCTAATTTATACCCACTCACAGATATTTAGTTCTGAAAAGACTCCTCTGTGGCTACTTTAGCTCCTGGCTTTCTTTTCCTTGCACTGCCCTGCTGTCAGTCCCACTTACTTTTCCTTCTGTCATTTGTTTCTGACTGGACTCCCATCTACTGGTCAATTTCCTTCTGCAGTTTTGAACTGGTTTTATACCTTCCTCAATTAACTCATCTTTCCTTAATGTTTTTATGATGTACAAAATTAATACTATAATCTCTCCCCAGGCCTGTCTTGCCTTAAGCGGTATATCAATAAATTTCTTCTCCACCCTTACCTGCTTTTATTCACATCTTTCTCAAGCCTCCTATGTTAATAATATGATTGTTCAGAAATTCTCATTGCAGGGAAGCCAGACCCTCTTCCAGCAATCAGTGGACACAAGACAAGATAAGAGTTAGTCTTGGACAGACTGACATGATACACACAAACACACACACACATTTACACTTACAAACAACCTCGTGCAGACACACACACACACACACACACACACACACACACACACACACACACACACACACACACACACACACACACACACACAGACACACACAGACACACACACACACACACACACACACACACACACACACACACACACACACACACACACACACACATTTATATTTAGAACCATCCCCACAAAGACCAAAGACACTTCCCCTCGCAGACAAACATGTATCTACACACACACACACACACACACACACACACACACACACACACACACACACACACACACACACACACACACACACACACACATACACATGCACACACAGCTATGGTCAGCTTGGTTACTGCCATCAGTTCACTTATGAAAGTGATAGGATACTGCAGGACCCAGTGATCACTCATACCCACATGGGAAACATGTTCAGACTCTGCACAAGGCACTGGAGCCAATAACCAAAATGGAGAACTAAATCAGCACTGTGAAACAGTAATACTAAGATACGTCATTCTGTCACTAAAAGACCATAACTGATTTCTTCTAAATTCTGACAAACTATTTGTCATGTTATATGGCTCATCTCCTGGGCTTCAGGTACCACTCTTCTCTTACAATCCTTTGATTTAAGTGGATCCTGCTTTGACTTAGTAAGTCTTTCTTATATCTTGGAATTACAAATGAATAGTATGTACCCACAAATCATTTTACCCCAAATATGGTCTTAGCTGAAGTGTTCTGCTTCCTCATTTCACCAGGCTTAGCTGTCTGTTGCTTACAGTAATCTGTGCCACTGCATCAGCTATGGCCTGGCCTTTCCTCATTGGTTAATGTACACAACTCTGTTCTTCAAACACAGTTTCAAGTTTGACTGAAGTGCACTGCACTCCAGCTGGAAAACAACATCTTCTACATGCCACTAACAAGTTAGATTGTTGCACTGAAACAGACTAATGTAGCTACCAAAATTCATTGCGAAAGTGTCCATCGTTTTTATAACTGCTGAATAGTGAAATATATGTAATGATTTTATTTTTCGTTTAAAGCAATCCCCCTGTAAAAACCTTAAATTATACAACTGAAAAATCTTTGCTGATTCTGCACTTCTAAAATTTGTTTGCCTTATGCATTAAAAACTGCATAATCATCAGTTCTGTTGGTATAGAGGGAAAAAGCCATGGGTATGACCCACTGGGGGAACTCAAATAGCTTTTCTTTCTTCTGCCATGCTTGAAGTATTGCTAATGTGTAGCTTGGTAAATGTTAAAGCTTTCTTCTGACTCTTATCACTAAAGGAGATGGAAAAATGAAGGAATGGGAATTGTGCAATACTAATAAGATTTAAGATGTTTCTTTGTCCAATAGCAATGCATCATGGTAGTGTAGTAAGTAATGAATGTATTTACTCATAGTAGGAGACCCTAGCTTTTGCCAGACTTCATCAACCATTGGTAAAATATGATTTACTCACAGCTCATCAAAAGGCAAATGTTGCTGACTCATTCTCATCCATAACTGGTGTCTCTAACATTTTGTTTCCACACATTGTTCTCTACTGTGCTGCAACTTGCAGCTCTCCCCTTGCTCCTCATCATCCATCCCACTCCTTCTGCTCCTCCTCTATCTCACTCCTCATGCCCCTCCTCTTCCAATCTGCTTCTCATGCTCCTTCTCCTTCATCCCACTCCTTATGCTTCTCCATCTACCTCATGCTCTTCCTCCTTCAGCCAACTCTTTGTGGTCCTCCTCTACCTCCATTTCACTCTTCATGCTCTGCCTCCTCCTCCAGCCCCTCCTCATGCTCCTCCTCCATCCCATTCCTCATGCCCCACTTTCTTCAGCCCACTCCTCATGCTCCTCCTCCATCCCTCTCCTCATGCTCCCCTTCCTCCTCCTGCATCTTACTCCTCATGGTTCTCCTCTTCCATTTTGCTCCTCATTGTCCTTCTCCTACATCTCACTCCTTATGGTCTTCCTCCATCTCACTCCTTATGGACCTGCTCCTCCTCCATCTCACATCTTCCTGTTCCACCCATTGGCTCTCAACAGGAAAAGGGTAGGACTTGCTTTATATATATATATATATATATATATATATATATATATGTGTGTGTTATTTATACATTATTTCACACTATTCTACATTATTTACACAAGTCCTGAACTAACTTGACAGTCACTCACCACATAAGAAAGTATGCTAACAATCAAACAACTTACATGACAAAATGCAGTGCAATTATTTGCTGGAATTATAAACACCTTAGTTAAAGTAGATACTCTCTTAAGATGAACTTAAAAACACATCACGAAGTTTAAAAAGTTTTACTTATCTTTACTGCTGTATTTACTGGAAGTATCACAAATCAGCAGCAGTTCAAAGGTACACAACAATAACAGCTTAGGATGATGGGAAAATTCTTGGAAACTGTACTGTGTAACTGACTGGTCTGGAACTACGTTAAAGCAAACACTTTCTTTACCTTGCAGACAGTTTCCTGATTCCCCTTCTTGTGTCTTATTATCCATTTTGTCAATAATTTTAGTTATAGTACCTAACCACAGTTTTAATTAATATTTAATCTCATCTTTATTCACCTTTTCCATTGTGGAATGAATTCTAAACTTCTTTTAATGTAATCTCATAACACAGAAGATAAATTGCAGATTAACTTTCTTAAGTTAGAAAAAGTTCAAAATGTGCTCAATGCAGCTTTGGTTATATCATTGCTGGATTATTTACTTATATTCATATTCTGAACCCTACTGCTTCCCAAACAATAATTCTATTAAAACATTTCTTCCAAACTACCTCTGAATTTTCTTAATGTTTAGGGCACTGATCGTGCACAAATGCTAAAACAGAACATTAATACTAACATTCCCTGGAGGAAACTATCATGAAAATATATATGTGTCACAATGAAATAATTTATATTGGACTGGGTTTAAGCATTACTTCATAGTAATTAAATAGTTTCCCAAGGCAGTCTTCAGTAGTTAAAACAGTAGTAAAACACATAGGTTTCATCCTCTTTGTGGCACTTTTTGCTTATAAACCAATTATATTTGGTTGCATCATGTCAAAAGGACTATTAAAAATAAATATCAAGCTGGAAAAGAAAGAATGGATTCCTATTACACTGTATTACGTTACATTTGTGTGGCTACAGCAGGAGATATTTGATTGCCTGTGTGGATTACATCACCATTACCCATTCAGTTAGTACACTTCATGAGTCTACAACCGTCTCTGTGAAAAAAAAAAAAGACACTTTTAGAGATGCAGCGAAACTTTAGTGCCTACAATCGGGTCTATATCATGTAGTCGAAGTGCCATAACTTCGACTGACATATGTTTGAACACATAAGTCCGAAGGTACAGAACTTCGACTAGCTGTAAAAAAAATAAAAACACAACAGAAAAATGTGAAACTTGTTTTATGCAGGGGGGCAAGCCTCCCTGCACCCCTCATACCCCCCCGCTACTTAAATATAATAACTCCGAGATTGCACCACATTGAAGTGAATGGGAACTTCTGCTTATGGAGATTTCCATTCACACGCTCGAACATTTACAAATTCGACCATATGTCGTTTGAAATTGTAAATGTTAGACTACGTGATATAGACCCCCTACGATCTGCTACTTAAATTCCCCTACTTCTCCCCCTCTCCTTCCTGTTGAGAGTGACACCATGATATGATGATCTTGTGTGCTAATATCATGTCATCCCACTCTGTCTAGCCCCTGGTCATATTCCTTTCTCTCCTTCCCTTGGATCTTTCTGTAGCTTTCATCTGGAATCCTTCTAATGGTTGGTTCTTTTCCTTATATGTCATCCAGAACTACATGTGGCCCTGTAGAATGGATGTGTTACCTCCACGTTCACATACTGTAGCTTTATGCTTGCTCATGCTGCTCCTGCTGTACCAGTCTAAGTGAGATCATCACTTCTACATTCACTTCCTGTTCTTTTGTCATCAATTCCACTCCTGCAAGCTAATAGTTCACACCAGAACGGTGGCCCAAAATGCAGGACTTTGCAGTTCTGTCCATTGGACCTCATCTGCCATCTTTGTCAGCCATTATAAATCCTTCACTACAGCCTTCGCACTTCCTTCCACTGCTGAAGCTATTTTTTTGTCATCAGGAAGGAGATCGATTATATTGATCTTGTTCTGTATTCCCTCAGATAAATCTGAGACAAACATACTGAAGAGTACTAGACCCAGAACAGACTCATGCAGTTCTTCAGTCTTTGTCTTACCTCAAACCCCTCCAATTTTCCTATTAGTCTCCTGTGTGGGATGCAGTCAAAAGCCTTGTTGAAGTGTAAGTAATCAATGTCTACAGTGACTCCCCTATTCAGTTCTCCTAAAACCCATCTGTAAAACTGAATCAGTTTGAGTGAAATTTCCTTCTGATCATGAAATTGAGTCCATGTTAGTTGCTATCCTAGAGACTGCTGTCATCTAGAAATGCTAACAGTCTTTCCTTCTGGATTTCTTCCATCACTTTCCCTGCCACTGAAGTTAAGCTAAGAGGCCTGTAGTTCCTGGAATTTTCTTCTGCCCCACCCCCGACACATTGTACAATAGTGCCATAACTGCTCTCGTCCAGTCCAGTGGCACTTCTGAACTAGCCAGTGATCTGTTGAAGATCTGTTAGGACATCCGACAATATACTAGTGAGATTTCTGAGGACACTGGGAAACAGCCCAATTTATCCTTGAGAACTGTCCTGTTTATGAGTGGCCAGTTCATCTGCACCTCCTCCCTGTCTTGTCTGATGTCTGTCCAATGCTCTCCCCAATCTTTCCTGCCTTCCTTTTAGTATGGCACTATCCCTTTTCTTTCCTTTGTGAAGAATGAAACAAAGTATTTAATCAGTACCTGTGTTTTTTCCCAGCTGTCTGACCACTTCACATCTTTGTTCAGCCCGGCCAATTATCTTCCTCCTTTTTGCTATATATATGAAACCTCCATACAAATAAATAAATTAAAAAAACAAGAAACCAGTAAGCTGTGTGGGTGACCACAATACCAAAAAAAAATAATTATACCCAATCCAACTTGCACGATGTTCAAAAGCTGACAATTTATAAATATAAAAGCAGACAAAGAAGAGTGCTTTCATCCCATAAACCGAGACTTCATCAGATAAAATGCATGATGCAGGGTTCATTATAAATACCTTACAAGGTACCCTTCCACTTAAATTAATCAATTACATAATTGAACATCAATACACAATCATACTTCTTAAAGTTCGATTATTATTAATAAATCACAGCCAATAACATTGTTCATAACCCACCAAACCATTCAATAAGCTTAAAAGGCGTTATATAAAGTATACAATAGAAACATTATTACAATTCTCTCTTCCTTCCCTTAAATAAAAGCTGCCTTCTCATTTAAAATGCATTTAAGGGAAACCTGCTCATTTAAACCTGGGGGTAAAGTGGCATTCAGCCTAAGCTGCCATATCAACTCTCTTTTCATTAAAAATCTCTTCCCGTCACCACCTCTGGGATTCAGTTTTATTTATTTTTTATTTATTTTATTTTACATTTGTTAACCGGGCTAGTCCAACTGGATACATGTCCATTTTCAGTGGAGGCCCGAGGAGAAAAGCTCCAAGTTTACACAATATTTAATATCACAAGTAAAATAGAAACAACATTAAGTACGTGTATAACAAAACATTAATAAAACAACAAAAGCATAAATAAAAACAAAAGATTAGTACATTATATATAAGGGATTTCACTATCTTCCAAATAAGTAAGTCATTATAATAGAGAGAAGATATTTATATAGAGGCTAGTTAGGAGATCTACAGGATAGGACAGTATTTTAATAATAGGCTTGGTAGGTAGATGGGTTAGGTAGGGCAGTTTAGAGTAGAAAGGTCAGTGAGTGAAGAAGTTCAAAGAGTCAAGATTAAAAGCAATATTTAGAAGGAGACAGGGTAGTACAGAGGAAGAAAAGCAATAGAAAAGCAATTAGTCAGGGTTATTACAAGAACATAACCAGTGGTTGGAGAGGAAATGTTTAAGGTTAGTTTTGAATAGTGGGAGAGATGTAAGAGCAGTTAGGTCAATTGGTAGGAGGTTCCATATTTTCCCAACAAAGTTAGTAAATAGAGAGTCTCCTGCTGAGTTATTAGAAAAAGAAGTTTGCATCATCATTTTGTTTGTTGAGCGTAGCTTTTTCAGGTTGCAATATGGTGTAATGAGGGTAGAGAGAATAGGGGTATTGTTTGGTTGATAAAGGACCTTATGGGCTATAATTAGTTGGTTGAATTGTAGAAGGTGTGGTAACTCAAGCCAGCCTAGTTGTTTTAGGTTTAGACAGTGATGAGTTCTATATGGTGAGTTGGTGGCAAATCTGGCAATGTTATTATATGATCTAGCCAGTCTGTTAAGATTGTTTTGGGACAAGTTAGTATAGATGGGGGAGGCATATAATAGGGTAGAAATTAAGTGAGTTCTTGCTATTGTAGTTCTGGCTAAAGGTGTTAGAAATTGTTTAATTCTATACAAGGATCCAAGTTTTTTGTTGGTAGATTTTATTATGGTGTTTATGTGAGTGTTAAATTTAAGTTGATTATCTATCGTGATTCCTAAGAGTTTGGTAGTAGTGTCTGGAGAAATTATGGTACCATTGTTTGATTCCAAAGTAAAGTGCAGAGGGGGAGATGAGTGTGAGGGTGTGAACAGCAATAATTTGGTTTTTTTTGGGTTGAGGAGAAGACAATGGTTAGAGAACCATTTTTCTATTGTAGAGAAAGATTTTTGTGTGAAAGAATGCAGTTCAGTTTGGGATGATGCAGAACAAATAATTGTGGAGTCGTCGGCGTATTGAATGCAGGTAGAGAAGGGAATAGAGAGGTGAAGGTAATTGATAAAGATGGAGAATAGAAGTGGGCCTAAGATAGAGCCTTGTGGGACACCTAAGGAAGTAGGAAGGAGTTCAGAAAGATGATTCTGCCAGAGAACTGCTTGTTTACGATTATCCAGGTAGGATGTGAACCAGCTCAGGGAAGATTTATCAAGAGATAGGGACTTCAGAAGGTGGAGAAGAAGTTTATGGTTGACCATATCAAAGGCTTTAGAAAGATCTACAAAGAGTGCAGATGACAGGGAATTATTGTTTCTATTTGTGTTGATACAGTTAGTAAAAGAAAGCAGGGCTGTGGTTGTACTGTGGTAAGGACGAAAGCCATGTTGACAGTATGCTAGGAGATTGTGGTGGAGTAGGTGGGTAATTAACTGTTTATGGATGCATTTCTCCATTATTTTAGCGAGTGGAGATAGAAGAGCTATGGGACGGTAGTTTGAGTATTCAGTAGAATCACCACCTTTGTGAAGGGGAATAATATGTGAGATTTTCCAGATTGATGGAATAGTGCATTCTTTAATTGTTCTGTTAATCAATATAGAGATTGGGTAAGCAATGGCTGAGGCTCCTAGTTGTAGGTATTCACCAGGTAATTTGTCAGCTGAGGGGGTAGAAGGTTTGAGTTTTAGAAGTAAGGAGAGGATGAAGGCGGTAGATATAGGTTCTAGGTGGAAAGGAGGGGGGGTGGGGCGGGGCTTGTAGTGGTCAAATTGGCAGTGTCAGGATTTTGTTGATTAGCTAAGTTTTGCACTGCTGTAGTAAAGAAGGTATTGAAGGCATTTGCTATTTTTGTAGGGTCATCAGAGTTGGTGCTAAGTGGAGCTGGTGTGTCTACTTTACCAGGGGATATAAGCCTTTTAATAGAGGTCCAGAACTTCTGTGGTTGTTGAAGGGAAGATTGTTGGAGTTGGATATAGAAGTTTTTCTTGTCCTGTAGGATTGCTTTTTTAGTTAGATTTCTTTGTTCCCTGAAATTTTGCTGATCAGTTATGAGTTTTGTTGTACGCCATTTGGTCCAAGATTTATTCCTGGAAAGGATTAGCTTTTTAGTCTGACTTGTGAGCCATGCTGCTGGTTTGTTTTTCACTCTAATGGTGCGAATTGGGGCATGATGATCTAGGATTGTTAAGAAGGTGTTATTGAAGTAGGATACTGCTTCATTTATTGGAAGGGACTTAAGGGGTTCCCATTTACAATGTTTAAGTTCAGTTAGGAACAGTTCCTGGTCAAAGTGTTTTTTACTGCGTATAGTTCTAACAGGGGGAGAAATGTTAACGTTTGTTTTGTGTCTGATTATATATATTAGAGAGTGATCGCTAAGGTCATCAGGTAGGGTTCCTGTTTTATAGTTTTGTTCTGGACCATTTATTAATATCCAGTCAAGAATGCTTTCTTTGTTATTGGATTTGTTTATTCTAGTTGTGGAATTGATAAGTTGTGTGAATCCATTTAAGTTGATCAGAGAGGATGGATTGGTACTGTTACATAAATTCCAGTCGGTATTAACGTCTCCTAGTAATATAGTTTCTTGTGGATAATTTAGAGAAAGCCAACTTAATAGGTCTTCTAGTTTATCGTGATTGTTACCTGGAGGGAAATAAGTACAGATGATATTAAGTGATTTTTGGTTGTTTAGTTGTAGTTTTGAGATAATTATTTCAGCATTGCCATCAGAATGAAGTTTGTGGTTTATTTTGTTGATTTGTAATCCTGCTTTATAAAGAATTGCAACCCCACCACCTTTTTTCTTGATGCGATCTTGTCGAATAATATTGTAACCTGGGGGAATAATTTCAGTATCTGGTATTGTTGGTTTAAGCCATGTTTCAGTTAAACAAAGGATGTCAAAGTGGTAAGCATCTAGGAGAGCATGAACTTGAGTAGTTTTGTTGCAGATACTACGTATATTAAGATGGGCAATTATGGGCATTTCTAAAATGTCAAATGTGAAACAGGAACATTTGCTACATATGATAGAATGTTTATACAGAGCACTGGTCTCCTTTTTTATAGAAATGTCATAAATGTGCTCATATATTCTGTTTTTTAAAGCTGTCTCTGTCTTTCCTATATAGAAAGCAGAACATCCATCACATTTGACAAAATAACCCAATCTACAAGTGCTACAGTTTCCATCTTGAAAATTCACCATACTCCGTAAAACATTTTCTAAAACCAAACTACATTCCCTTATTATCAATGGACACTGTTTGCATTTGCCACAAGGGCCACTTCCCTTATTTTTAGGTGTGGCATAAAACTGGCCACTCTCAAACAATTGTTTGAAATTTTTTCCAGGTTTATATGTGACCACAGGTTCCTGCCCAACCAGTTCATATAATTCTTTGTTAATCTTAAAAATACTCCAATTCTTTTTTACAATTTTTCTGATATTACTAGCATATTGATTATACTCAAGCATTAAAGCTTTCTCAAACCTAGTATTTCTCTATCCTTCCACTGATGTTTCTAACCCAGTACTTAGCAGGGGTTTAAATTTAACACCCCACCCTTGGTACACCTCACTAATAATCTCGTCTAACATTTTTTTCTGATAACTCCTGCTAAGGAACATCTCCTTTAATTTTTCAAGTTCACCCCAAACATCCTCTACCTCAGATGTCATCCTTGCAATACGTATGGCCTGCCCTTTTACCAAATTTCTCTTTTGAAACTGTGGGTGATTACTAGAATAATGCAAATAACTATTACAAAAAGTTTATTTTCTAAACAAGTTACATTTGAAACCACTAGCTGTATGAGAAATGTAGGTATCTAAATAATGCATAGTGTATTTAAAGTAACTAGTGCAGCAATTCAAATAATCCACAAATGCTGTAATCTCATCAAATGACCCATCCCACAAAATAAATATGTAATCCAAGGACCTAACACAGAGGTGTAAAATGTGGCCTTGAAAACAAAATCATTTTCCCAACCCAACATAACCAGGTTTGCAAATACCGGGGGTGCATGCTGCACCCAGTGCTACCCCAGTAATTTGTTGATAATATTCCCCCTTGAAATGTATAAAATTGTTCTCTAATACAAGTTTCATTAATTCAATAGTAAGAGAAATTAATTCATTGGGCAGGATAGACTTTTGATGTAAAATATTCTGAAAATACTCCAACCCTTCTTTTTTAGGGATCAGGGAAAAGAGATTGGCTACATCAATAGTAAAAAAAAATAATCTCTTTTCCATATACTTTGCTCTAATTTTCCCCCCAAAATCCCATGATTATATTCACCACCACTTCTTTGACCCAATGATCTATCTGCACTGCTAAAGGATGGGTCTTTGAACCTTTGGCAAATATGATTAGTCTAAATGGTGGACTCTCTACACATTTGTGTATCTTGGGAATTCCAAAAATATTTGGGCTAGTGGGGTTAGGGTGACACAAAAATTCATAAGCGCCTACATATTTTCTTTTATCCAACAAGTATTCTTGTAAATAGAAATCAATCCACCTGTAGGCAATATGAATCTGTTTTTTTAGACTTGGGGGAATATGTAGCATTATTATGCAGTAAAGTGGTTATGGCATTATTGTATTCTCCAGTGTTTAACACCACAACCCCTCCCCCTTTGTCTGGCTTCATGACTCTTATATCCTTGTTATTCCTTAATATATTTAAAGTCTCCCTTTTCTTCATAGTTATATTTGATAGGAACCTTTTTATCCTGAGAGAGCAGTTTATATACATCCTCCATCACTGCCTTCTCAAAAACCTGAATAATAGGGTTTAGGGGTGAATTGAATGTACTACATCTTCTAAGACTTGAAGGGTAAATTACTCTGTTGTCCATTCCTGCCCGGTCCTTGAAAACTGTCTCCAAATACAACTTTATAGTGAATACTTTTCATTCTCGCATAAAATCTACTGTGTCAACATTCCTGGTAGGAATACATTTAAACCCCTTCAAAAATAAAGTAAAATGTTCCTTAACCATGGGTGTTTCTGTGTAATTATATATCTTAAAACCCTTGTAAGTTCCTGTAATGCCACCATTAAAAAAACTATTCTATCCTCCTCACCGTCCCTATATTCTGATTGTCTTTCCCAGGGGGATGATCCCAATGTTGCCCTGAATCTAATACCTGCCTGAATTTGCTGGCTAGTCTCTTAGACCAACATAGTAGATAAAAAGCCTGTGGTCTAGGTGAAAATGAATCCAGTTCATCTACCCCCCCCCACTGTAATATCCACTTCTAGATTTTGATAGTGCCTGGTTTTCTACCATTAACCCCCCACAAACACACAGTTTCTCCATTTAGCAACCTGCGTGTTGGAAATAGAAAATGCTTTTTTCTGGAATATTATTTAATGTCCCATTCAAGCTTTTGTTGTTTCTTAATAAAAACATTTTGAGACTTTTTTATCAGTTTTGGCGCGCACCCTTTCATATAAAAACGTATACTCTGAAAACACTAAAACACTTAAAATATTTTGGTTTAGATTATCTATTTCAGGACCGAATATGTTCAATACACCGCAATTGTAGGTGAAAATCTTTAAAATCAATTCAAAACCACATTTATCAAAATATTCAATAAAATCATTTACTAATTCACTATTGTAATCCAGCCCAAATGGGAACTTGTACATATGAAAACCTTGGGGAACTCCCTTAGGGAATGTATTAAATTAAAAAAAAAAACAACAACCTCACTATCCCAAATATTTTTGGGATTCCCAAGATACACAAATGTGTAGAGAGTCCACTGTTTAGATCAATCATATTTGCCAAAGGTTCAAAGACCCATCTTTTAGCAGTGCAGATAGATCATTGGATCAAAGAAATGGTGATGATTACACCACATCTGATTAAGGACTCATGGGATTTTTGGGGAAAATTAAAGCAAAGTATATGGAAATTATATGGAGATTTAATTTTTTTCAAAATAATTTTTATTAATTTTTAAAATATTAAAATTGTACAAATCAAATGATAAATATAAAAGACAAACAATGAACTATTTACATAAGTCTACAATAAAATTAGAATAGTGAACAAAGCCATTAATATTTTTCTAATAAATCATTGTTGACAGTTCTTTTATACATACATCTTTAACTAAGAAAATGAAATCAGTGAATGATAAAGCTATTTTACATTTCCAGTTTTTAGCAACAACTTTTCTCGCTATGGTTTAGATAGGCCAAAGGAGAGGCGCCAGTTTTCTAGAGATAGCATCTAGTATTGGGGCATTAAACAACATTAGTGAGTTGGATGTAATACATTTATCTGAGCACAATGCTTGGGAGAAATCTTTAAATTCATTCCAGAAAGATAGAACCATTTTGCATTCTAACATCATATGTACCCAATCTGCAACTGAGCCACCATTATATCTCCAGCATTTATTTTTTTCAGTTTTATAGATGAATTCAAGTTTACTAGGAGTTAAAAAGACTCTATGAAGAAATTTCCAACTATAAATTTTTCAATAAAGAGAAAATATTTCTATAACCTTAGAATTTCTGTTTAATATTAATAATAGTCAATACAATAATAAATCATATTTATCAATAATTTATAAAATTTTAAGATTAGAGTTTGCGATCATAAATTACTCTTACTGGAGTTATTCCTCAAAGATGAATAGAAGCGAGTTTTCTATTGAAGATAAAAAACTGACTTTAAAATTTAGTTGGAAAACTACAGCTTCTCTTTGTTGGAAAATTTATAGAGATTTAATTTTTTTGACTATTGATGTAGCTGATCTCTTTTCTGTGACCCTAAAAAAAGAAGGGTTGTATTTTCAGAACATTTTGCATCAAAAGGCTACCCTGCCCAATGAATTAATTTCATTAATGTAACTGGTATTAGAGAACAATTTTATACATTTCAAGGGGGACTATTATCAACAAATTACTGGGGTAGCAATGGGGACAGCATGCACCCCGGCATTTGCAAACCTGGTTATGTTGGGTTGGGAAAATTACTTTGTTTTCAACAGCCATTTTGCCAGGTCTTTACATCTCTATGTTAGGTTCTTGGATGACATATTTATTTTGTGGGATGGGTCAGTTGTTAAGATTCCAGCATTTGTGGATTATTTGAATTGCTGCACTAGTTATTTCAGATACACTATGTGTTATTTGGATACCTACATTTGTCATACAGCTTGTGGTTTCAAATCTAACTTGTTTAGAGAAGAAACTTTTTGTAATAGTTATTTGCATTATTCTAGCAATCACCCACATTTTCAAAAGAGAAATTTGGTAAAAGGGCAGGCCATACATATTGCAAGGATGACATCTGAGGTAGGGGATGATTGGGGTGAACTTGAAAAATTAAAGGAGATGTTCCATAGCAGGGGTTATCCAGAAAAAATGTTAGGCGGGATTATTAATGAGGTGTACCAAGGTTGTGGTGTTAAATTTAAACCCCTGCTCAGTACTGGGTTAGAAACATCAGTGGAATGATCTAAAATTTTAGGTTTGAGAAAGCTTTAATACTTGAGTATAATCAATATGCTAGTAATATCAGAAAAATTGCAAAAAAAATTGGAATATTTTTAAGATTAATAAAGAATTATATGAACTGGTTGGGCAGGAACCTGTGGTCACATATAAACCTGAAAAAAATTTCAAACAATTGTCTGTGAGTGGCCAATTTTATGCTACACCTACAAATAGGGGAACTGGCCCTTATGGCAGATGCAAACAGTGTCCATTGATAATAAGGGAATGTAGTTTGATTTTAGAAAATGTTTTACGGAGTAGGGTGAATTTTCAAGATGGGAATTGTAGCACTTGTAGATTGGTGTATTTGGCCAAATGTGATGGATGTTCTGCTTTCTATATAGGAAAGATGGAGAGAGCTTTGAAAAATAGAGTATATGAGCACATTTATGACATTTCTAAAAAAAGGAGACCAGTGCTCTTTGTAAACATTCTATCATATGTAGCAAATTATTCCCATTTCACATTTGGCATTTTAGAAATAATAAAACTGAATCCTAGAGGTGGTGACTGGAAGAGATTTTTAATGAAAAGAGAGTTGATATTGCAGCTTGGGCTGAATGCTACTTTACCCCCAGATTTAAATGAGTAGGTTTCCCTTAAACCTATTTTAAATGAGAAGGCAGTTTTTATTTAAGGGAGGGAAGAGAGAATTTTAATAAATTTTATATTGTATATTTCATATTTTATATACACTTCTTTTAAGCTTATTGAATGGTCTGATGGGTTCTGAACTATGTTATTGGCTATGATTTATTATTAACAACAACAGAACAGGATTGTGTATTGATTTTTAATTATTTAATTGATTAATTTAAGTGGAAGGGTACCTTGTAAGGTATTTATAGTGAACCCTGCATCATGAATTTTATCTGATGACGTCTCTGTTTATGGTATGAAAGTGCTCATCTTTGTCTGTTTTTATATGAATAAATTGTCAGCTGTTGAACCTTCTGTGAGTTGGATTAATTAAATTAAAAAACAAGTAAAAATAAATAAATGCATTACAACCACGAAAGGCACTAAAAGTGAATAGATATGCCTTAAAACATATCTATCTAAATCAGTGCCTCCAGTTTTTTTGTATTTTGCTATTTTTCCTACTATTGCTTCAATGTAGTGCCATTTAATTTGATTTTTATGTATGTAAAGCAGCCCTTGACACAAAGCCATGTTCTAATGAACAGCATTACTACACATATTCTGTAATGTAATACATTGACATTTCTTTTGTTTATTCTGGCTTTAAACTCTGCATCAAAAGTTGCTTTTCTATGTAGGTAGTATGTTACACTATCACTCTGCTTGTGTCCAAAAAATGTCCCATAGAAGCAAGCCTATTATCCTGTCAATAGCTACTGAAATTGCTAGGAAAATGTGCTGGCAGCAAGTAATGGTCACAATAATGGGTCATCCTTGCTTTCACCAGTAAACTTTCTCCGCTGCTATAGTTCGACAGCAATTCTTATTGTAAATAAC
This sequence comes from Protopterus annectens, assembly GCF_019279795.1. Taxonomy (NCBI): domain Eukaryota; kingdom Metazoa; phylum Chordata; order Ceratodontiformes; family Protopteridae; genus Protopterus; species Protopterus annectens. The sequence continues at coordinate 814,982,138 of NC_056750.1, forward strand.
CGATGACCAATGCCACACCAGAAAGAAAATAAAGAAGAACTAAACACAACAATCTCTTCCGGATAGCACTACCTGTATTAGGATAATATTAAACTTTATTAGAGATTGTTACACTCATTCAAAGCTAAATGGGGAACTATCTTCCAAATCACGCAGAATACATTTAGTGAAGAATTCTATACACTAATTTATATGTTTGGCCACTAGGAGGAGGTAGAGACTAAAAAGACTCACCTAAGAACCCTTGCATTAAAAGTGGAAATATTTTGAAACAACTGCATATCAAACATAATGCGCAATAAACTGAAATTATATATAAAATAAAGACTTGGAATAGTTTAGGTTCATAAACGTTCATATAGTTTCACCATGATACTTATTTTCAAGAAAGAAAAAAGTCCTGCTCTCCCATTATATGTTTCCTTCATATAGTAAACTGGTAACTTTTATCTGAGGAATGACAGTAAACAATTGTGCATTTCATTGACAAAGTTGATGAATGTTCTCTTCTGGCTTTTCAGATGTGTTTGAATATGTGTGTCTATGAAGTCTGTGAAAAAAGTGCTGCCTTTAACCAAAGATTTTCAAATTGCTCATCTGAGCTTACATTTTCTTTGCTGTCAATGGTTTCTTCTCATATTCAGTTGCACTTCACTCAAGCACTTTCTTATTAGAAATGGTTGATATCAGGGAAGATATTTGGCGTGACTGCCTGTTTTAAATTGGTCCTTGTAGAATTAAATGCTATTTTAATTCCGTATACCTGAGTAAGTGGAACATCATTATTATTAAATAGAGGCTGCTGTCTTGATTGTACTGGAGACATTTAAGGTTACAGAAAGCTGCTAAGGGAAGCCCTATTTCTGTAGTATGATAAACAGTAAAAATGAATACATTTTATATATATATATATATATATATATATATATATATATATATATATATATATATATATATATATGTGTGTGTGTGTGTGTGTGTGTGTGTGTGTGTGTGTGTGTGTGTGTGTGTGTGTGTGTGTGTGTGTGTGTGTGTGTGTGTGTGTGTGTGTGTGTGTGTATTATTGGGTGGTACAGTGGTGCAGCAGTTAATGTTGTCACCTCACAATAAGAAGTTCTCCAGTTTGATTCTTGGCTGGGGTGCCTGCTGTGCGGAGTCTGCATGTCTTCCCTGCATTCGCTTGGGTTTTCTCCGTGTACTCCCGTTTCCTCCCACATTCCAAAGACATGCTGCATCTGGAGCATTTCTCCACAGGCCTCTTCTGAAAATAGGCTCTGTCCTAGTCAGACTTAAAAATAAATATATATATATATATATATATATATATATATATATATATATATATATATATATATATATATATATATATATATATACATACACACATAAATATGTATGTTTATAGGATCTACTACTACAGGTGCTCACATAACAGTCGCTCACATGATGCACCTTCTCACTATCACTTGCATGAAAAAGTAAATGCTCAAACTCTCTTTGGCCAATCTCCCATAACTACTTATCCTTCCTAGCATCCGGACCTATAAAAGTGTATAGCCCTGCCAGAGTCCTAACCTGAACCCTAAAACTGCCACCCAGTTCCTAATCCAAGTCCTCCCTCCCTTACCAAAAAGTCAACCCCCCCCTTCCATAAATCTAAATTCTCAGATCACTCCCAATCCTTAAAACTCCCCTCACCAACCTTAAGACTCCCTTCCTGCTTCCTAAATCTAAAACACCCTTCCTGCTGCCTAACACTAAAACTCCCTCCTGCACCCTAATCCTAAAAGTTCCCTCTCACTCCCTACTAATCTACACTCTCACCCCTCCCACTCTTTCTTCAGCTGCTGCCTAAGCTCATACTCAAAAGTAGGGGCCGAGTGGCAGCCTACACGAGTTACAAGACTCTTCAATCCCTGCCTTTGAGACAGTGGGCTTTGAGCACTTGGAACTGGAATGATTAACAGATATTTTTTATCTTAAACATATAATGACATTAGTAGTTCTAGACTGCAGACTTGAAGTGGCTGAAATGTTTTCCTGTCATTGAACAAGGCATAATAATCTCTTGACTTGACTCAGGTCCATCTAGTATGCTTTACTGTCTTAAGATTATTTGAGTGCAGCCATATTTCCAGGACTAGGATTCAAAGTTACCTAGTCAACTCTGTAAGGCTCTTGTGATTCAGAAAGAACCCACAGAACAGGTGCTAATTTCTGTATGGACTATATTAGTATGCTATTTTGGGGGTGTGCCTCATGCAATTGAGGCTCAAAACATGATAAATATCCCATCAAAGGTATTCAGAAACAGCTCATAGATGACTGGTGATATAAGGCTTGCACCATTTTATTCTAAATAGGAAATTTCTAAGCTTGGTGCATGGATGTTGGTATTGTATGGCATCCAAAGTTCTGCGATGTGAGAATCAGTTTCAGATCAGGTATTTTGTAGACAGTATAACAGAAACTAATAAGGGTGTGAGCTATCACCGTATTGCATAGTATTGCATAAGAGGTCAAAAACTGCTCATTTTAAATGCAGTGACATAGGTTGATAGGTTCATAGGTTCATACTAGGCTATCTGCCCGAGGGCATTTACAAGCCTAGCCCATAGTTTTGTGGCTTACGCCACCCCTTTAGTATAGGGAACTATACCCATTATTTTGCTGTGCCTCTGTCGAGCAGTGACACTGAGGTAATCCCTGGGGTATATCTGCGATCTCCCATCCATTGGTCAAGATTTCTCTTGAACAAGGCCAGCGAGGTGCTCTGCCTCACATATACCGGGATTTGTTCCACAGCATAGGGAGTCTTTGGGTGATGAATCTATCCCTCCAGCACGTCCTATTAATAGCCGTGTCGAGGTTTAAGTCTCCCGCCCTTGTGGCTCTGACGGATCTAGATTTTTTGAGGTGAAGCATATTCATCAAATCTGGGTTTGACATGGCCTTGTATGTCAGGCAAAGGTCACCTCTGAGCAAGCGGTGGCGACTGAATAGAGCTGGAGTTCTTTCAGTCGGGCAGCATAGGACAGATTTTTGAGACCCTTTATCCTTTTGGTGAGGATCTTTTGTGGCCTCTCCAGCTGCTGCAAGTATCGGGTCAGATACATTCCGAATGGGGCATTGTACTCAATCATTGGTCTGATGAGTGATGAGTATAGGGAGACTATGACCTCCCTTGATCTAGATGTGAATCCCTTCATGATAAGGTGGGCAGTGTAGAAGGTCTTCCTAACTACTTTAGCTACATGGGTGTCGAATGACAGGCTGCTGTCAACCTGGGTCCCCAGGTCCCTGATAACTTCTTCTGTGCTCACTGGATTGCCACCTATATGGTAGCTAGGGGTAACCTTGTTTTTCCCGAAGGGTATGACAATGCATTTTTTGGCATTTAACTTTAGGCCATGGCTCTGGCACCAGTTATCCGTTTCTGTGAGACCCTTCTGAAGGATATCTGTGTCAGATGTGTTTTCGACTATGGCGCCCAGTTTGCAGTCATCTGCAAACTTTGTCAGCCATAACCCTCCTGTGTTTGCTTGTACTTGGAAAAGTAGATGCCAAACAAGAGTGGGCCCAGGACTGAGCCCTGTGGGACACCACTTGTGACAGGCTTTGAGTCTGACATGGCGCCAGCAACTCTGACCCTGTGGGTTCTGTCACTCAGCCAGTTTGCAACCCATCTTGTGATGTATGGGTTAACATTTAAGCTGATGAGTTTTTCAATGATACCTGAGTGGGGTATTGTATCGAAGGCCTTCGCCAGATCGAGGTAGGCTGTATGGACTGCCTTTCCCTCATCAATGGCTTTGGTGACTGTTTCGAAAAAGTCAACCAAGTTTAAAAGGCATGATCTGCCTTTGACAAAGCCAAACTGGGTTGGATCCAAAGTCTGCAAATTCCCTATGTCTTTATTTATGAGGTCCATTATGATCCTCTCCTTGGCTTTGCAGATAAGGCTTGTCAAGCTAATGGGCATGTAATTTCCAGGGTCGGTGGAGGCACCGCCTTTGTGAAGTGGGACCACAGTTGCAGTGCGCCACTCCCTGGGTATGTATCCAGAGGTGAAACTATGATTAAACAGCTGTCCTAGCTGTGGGTTTAATTCCTCATTGAGTTTGTGGAGCACACAGCCGGGGACACCATCAAGTCCCATGGATGCTGTGTTTTTTGCTTTGGAGAGAGCAGTTCTCACTTGGGCGTTAGAGATGTTTGGGGGGCTGCAATCATTTGGTATAGATATCTCTCCTTTTGGGGGGGGGAGAAGTTTGCACTGAACCTGTCAGCCAGTATGTTGGCAATGTCTGTAGGATCAGTAATCTTCACATCATTTTGAACTAGTTCTGAGCATATCTGGGAGTTTCCTCCCAGGTTTCTAACATAGCTAAAGAAGGCCTTATGATTGTCTTTTGAGTCTTTAGCTATTTTTCTCTCAAAATTTGCTTTGGATGATTTTATGAGAGCTCTTAGTTTTTTACTTATAGTGATCAAAGGTGTCTTACCTTTTAAGGATTTTGCTCTATCTTGTAGTAGCTTCCTCCTTTTGTTGTCGAGTTTGTTTATGGCTGGGGTCCACCAGACTGGACGCTTGCCTTTGGTACAAAGAGTCTTTGTTTTGCTTGGGATTGCCTTATCCATGCAGTCCTGCAGGTGCTGGTAGAAGGCATTTGTAAGTGATTCAGCGGCTTGAGTACTGTTTTCCGCCGTCTCGGGGGCCTTAAAGGAGACCACACTAGTCTTTAGAAGTGTGAAGTCGGCTTTCGAGAAGTTCTTTACTGTGGTCTTTTTTATTTCAGGTGGGGGTGGGATGAGGACCTCCAGTGAGATTAGTTTGTGATCTGATCTCACCAGTGAGGGGTATACTTCCGGTGTTGAACATTGTGCTCCCATGTTCGTGATGACGAGATCAAGTATGTTTTCTCCTCTTGTGGGGATGGTGACTAGTTGTTCCATGGCATTTGAGTTTATGAATTCCAGGAACTTTTGGGCTAGGGTGTTTGGGCTTGAGTAGTGCTCCCAGTCTATGTTAGGGTAATTGAAGTCACCTAGTATGATGGTGTTTGGTGATACATTTATCCCCTCCAGTGTTTTCAGGAAGGCCATGTGAGGTTCCTGAGTTTGTGAGGGTGGCCTGTAACATGCTACAATTTGCAGAGCAGTCTTGCCTATGGTTAATTGCACCTGGATGGTCTCCGATGCATCGTGCGTTGCCACCATAGTGTCGTATATACAAATTACACATATACAAATTATGCATGTCTCTACACCCAGCTATTTTACAAATGCACAACATGACTGTCCAGCTGCAAATTATACTGCAGGTATTACAGCTTGCCTCTAAACTGCCCCAGGTTTATAACTCTGTCATTAAGCTTTAGCTGTTTTTGAAATGTTTTAGCCAAGATGCATTTAAGGCCATCAGTTCTGTGATACAATTGTAATACAGTCTGCAGCTTTTCTAGCCTGCAGAAAACAAAATGGTTGGACATAATACATAGACACATAACAACACTGTAGTGTGTATGTTATCCATTTCTACATTTCACTTTTGTTCTAGAAGCAACATCATAGCTGCTAGGTAAGATAATGACACCGTTGTTGCATGCAAATGTATGTAAGTCTTGGGCTATGCATCAAATGCACACTTAATGACGGTTCATCCCAGCATACAATCCGTACTGTTAGGATATTTTTTTCTAATAAGATGCATAAATTATAGAATATAAAAAATGTCCATACTTGAAATAAGTATAGTACCATCCAATCACCTGCTTTTGTTTCATGAAAATAAAATCTTAAGCAAAAATACTGGGGCACTGCTGTTTGGTCACATGTTTCTTGTACTGAAACATAAACTAAAGATTGCAATCTGTTTTCCCCTAGGCAACCGGCTTTATTTACCACTGTTTTTGAGCAAGTGCATAGTTTAGTACATGTTAAACTGCTACTCTGTTGAAAATCAGCACTGGTCAGGTATGAGAGATTCAGTGCAAATGTATACCGCACTAGTAATAACCCAGTCCAGAAAAATGTAGCCTTTGCGGTTGCCTCCCTTATGACAGTTATTCAGTATCTAATTTAAGGCTAGCCAGCTTAAATTATTTGTTTGCAGATATTCACAACTGAGATAAAAATAATTAGTTTCCAGGAGAAGTACATCATGTAGGACAGAAAACCATTTAAAAGACACTAGGATCAAAAGATGAAGACATGAAAAAATGTTTTCTTCATGACTTTAACATTATCTGCAAAGTATACTTTCAAGATTAACTCTTTATTCTTTTTGTGATTTTTTTTCATTTACTTTAGTTAATTGTTGTTCATAAACTGATCTGTTTCTCATTTCAGA